>NC_139628.1:11954105-11959105 GCF_964638095.1 Poromitra crassiceps
GTCGACAAGTACCTTAAAGGCGCAGTTGTTACAGAATGAATCCATGGTGGATGCTTTAAAGGCGTTGTTGTTACAGATTGAATCCATGGTGGATGCTTTAAAGCAGAGTGTTCCCTAAGCACCATTCAATTTCTCAGATAAAGGGGGTTTTAATAATCTAATGTCTTAGCTTTGTGGTATGCATGACTAACCTGACACTGCCAGATGGGGGCGGTATTGTTTTCACAAACCTCACATCCATGTGGGTGTGGTCTGACCAGAGCCGATGTCACGTAAAAAAAACTACTTGGCAGGTGATTGGATGAAGCGTCTGTCTGTCACCATCTGGGATATGACATAGTAGCTCAGAGCCGAAGCAGGCTACAACTTCAGCTAACAAGCTAGATAACAACCAATCTAGGAACCCAGAGTCTATTTTGGTACATAAATAGACTGGGACAGCCGTACCTTTTTTTAGGCTTCCTGTACAGCGAAAATCTTCCGCCTGGGACTTCCGCCTCTGTGCAGTGCCGCTCTGTTGTTGTACCAGTGAATATAAGAATTCTGGTCCCAAAACAATAGTGAATATATAAGAATTTTGTTTTTAAAAAGCACTGCTGTGCGGAAGTGGAAGTCCCAGGTGGAAGATCCACGCTGTACAGGAAGCCTCAAAAAAGGTACGGCTGTCCCAGAGGCTGCTGTGCAAGAAGGGCCAGCAAAGCCTTTACTGCTTGAGGAAACTAGCCAAGTTCCAAGTAGACAAGAGCCTGATGAAACTGTTTTACAGTGCTTATATTTAATCTGCTATTTCCTTTTCCTTCATCTGTTGGTACGGTAACCTCTGTATCAAAGATAAAAACTCCCTCTGGAGAATTGTGAAAACAGCTTCTAAAGTAGCCGGCATCCAACTGGAGAGCCTTGACCTCATCTATAACAGGCAGGTGCTCAAAAAAGCTCTGTCCATCCGCACTGACAGTGCCCACCCCCTCTATCACCTTACAGCCACCCAACAAAGCAGACATTTCATAAAAGTCATATTTGAAGAATGTGGAAAACACATCAATGCTACTCACTCTCATGCACGCACGGACGCACACACACACACACACACACACACACACACACACACACACACACACACACAGATACACACTCTACTTACAGAGTAGCCAGTGTGTCGATGTGTACTCCATTCTTGGTGATGGGAAATGGACGCTGACTTTGATCAGTCACGCTATATATAAACCTGCCCTCTTCCTCGTGTGTGACTAAGTGTCTGTGGTATCTGTGAAAGGCCTATCACAACAAACACAGGAAGAAGATATGCAAATGAGGGGGTGGGCACAATGGATTAAAGCAGGGCTATCAAACATACAGCCCGGGGGCCAGAACCGGCCCACCTAAGGGTCCAATCCGGCCCACAGGATGACTTGGCAAATACTGTAATGATAATTGTACTGAGAAGTCCTTCGATCCAATGTGATGCACTTGTGAGAGCTAAGAGGTTTCAGCAGCATCCGTTTTTTTTTACATTTGATTTTCAGAAAACGCTTCAAATGTCATAAAAGTGGTCCTCATTTGTGAAGATTAGCTTGCTGAACACAAACTTTGCTGTTTCATAGACTTTTGTTAACCTTGCATTTAAAGCAACACGCCAACATTTTGGGAAATTCCTGATAAGACAAGAAGATAGATGTCCTTCTCTTCTCTGTGAGAAGACAAAAATACATCATCTCTGCGGTACTATAGCTACAACAAGATGCATTAAATTATCATTAAACTAAACCTAATGGAGCAGGCAAGTTAATTTCTGTGCTGTTTTGATTGATTTGGTGTTTAGGTATCAGCTTATAGCTAACCAGCAAACACTGTCTCGACCACAACGTCACCAGCCAATATCATTTTTGTCGATCGTCTACCCAGAAAGTCATGCCGCTGCCGGCCACAAGGTCTCCATGTTCCCCCACAGTAGCGTATAGACTGTCTCTTGAAAAACAGCAAATATTGATCTTATATTGCTTTGAAAACACCACGTGTAGGTGTCTTTTGTGTTTGTGTTGAATAAAACGTAATTTGATTGACAATTTATTTGTGTCATCAGATAGTCACACTGTGACGTGTAGCCTACTCCATGTGCAATGACTACCATTACATTACGCCAGTTTTTTTTTATCTGAAAACACGTTTATATCAGTATAGTTTTAACCTGTGGTGTAAGTGCCTTTTTATTGTATTTATCACACGCTTCCTTGATCTCCGGGCACACAAAGTAGGCCTACACAAGATATGGACAATGAAGCAGTACAGCAGTGGTTCTCAAACTTTTTTGGCTTCAGTTAGCCTGCTTTCTGAATCAAAGTCCCCCCTTTACCCAACTACAAGATTTTACTTAGAAAATGGCAAGAGAAAACTACAGCATACATACAATCCCAGCAAACATTTTCACGTATAACGACCGTATGCGTCCACGACATCTAGTCAGGGTCTAATTTTATATCCGGAGTGGAAATCGTAGCGACAGACGGGGATTCGATCCTGCGGGGCCCGCTTCGGAGTCCCGTATCTTAACCATTAGGCTATCGATTTTGTTAGAAAGAGTGGGGATTTGGTCATATATAGAGATCCTTAACATTGAGAACTTAGCATTTTGAGGTGACGGTCCCTACTGGAACTTGTGCTTAACTGCTAGCTTGGTAGTCTCTCTTAGCCAGCCTGTGGCTAGGTGTTAGCTGTTGAGTTACGATACCCTAAGCTAAACTCGCTTCACCGGCTCGGGCCGTGTGTTAAGAGACTTATCTGCCTAGCGCTAGCTTGTACTGTTGATCTGCACCGTAGCTTGTTAGCCTGCTCACTAGGTTCTTGTTAGCCGAAATCGCAGCTATGGATGCGAACGCCTCTGTTCCGTCAGTGCAGCCGATGCCGTGCTGAGATGGCTACGGACAACTTACACGACCTCTGCATGTTCTGTCTGGGGCCAGAGCATGCCGAGCGCGCTTTGGCGGACCCACACTTCTGTCGCAAGTGTGGCGCACTCCTCATGTCGGGGCGTCGCCATCGGGCCGCTGCCGTTCGCAGTGAGATGCCTCCCAGTGGCCTTCCCACCTTAAGCCAAGCCCTCGCTCAGGCCAACGAGCGTGTCGCCTCCCGCCCGGCTGGGCTCGGGGGCCACGCTGCCTCTCAGGGCTCGCTGCAGTTTCGCCCAACGCAGTGGGGCGACTCCTTGATGCCAGACAAGGCTGACAGGAGGGCAGCCTGGAGTACGATCATATTTATGATCGTGAGGACCTCGTCGTACAGGTCCAACTGAGTGACGAGGAGGACCACGAGGGCATGTGGGAGCCAGAGCACGCTTCCGCCGAGGACGAGGCCCGCACCTCTGCTGGCGAGCCTTACCAGAGGCAGTTCAGAGAGGTGATGGCCAGGGCCATGGAAGAGTTGGACATCGCCTGGGATTCATCGCATGGATTCATCGCCTTTCTGACTCTTAGGGCCCTATCGTCGTACGGCGCTATCGTTTGCGCTGCGTTTGCACGCCTCTTATTGCTATCTTCCCACCGTCCAGTTTTGCGCTGGGATGACACAGGTGTAGGCGTGGCCCAGGCGTGTCCATGGACCTCTAGCCTATCACGTGTCATTTAGCGCTGTGGGGAAGATACCGTCGGTATGTGCCGAGCGCAAAGAGAGGTTTGGTCATTGCCCGTTCCAAAATAAGTGTTCCAGCGCAATGTGTTAGAAAAAGGGGCCTTGGGTGCTCTCAATTTTAACGCCAGCAAATAGCTGGTTTTAGCGCAAACAACACTACGCCAGGCGTACGTCTGAGCGCAGACAGCATTGTCCGGTGCAGTGCAAGAAATCCTCGCTTGGATAGGCCCATTACGCACGGCTCGCGCATGGACACACTTCCCACCTCAGAATGCCACGCTGATTTTCAACTAACCTACACTGCAGAAAAAAACACAGCTTGATTTAACAATGAGAATTCGTTTGTCATGATTTTGTCTGAAAAAGTGATGTGTGTTTTGAATTGGATTACCACGAGGGTCTGGCGGGTCAGGAGTCTGTGTGTAGCGCGGGTATGGGTGCTTTGTGTTCGGCTACTGTGCCGTGTCCTGAGGTCTCGCCGGAGAAGGTGTGAGCTGGGCCAGGTAGGCATGCCGGGGGGGGGGTCGGTGCCAGGCCCGGTTCTACGGGGGTGCAAAAGCATGCATTGCACCCTTATTTTAACACATTCACTGCCAGCCGTTTTTTCAATACTGTAGGTAGGTTCTGCCAAGGTTTTTTTTTGAGGATTCTGGCTCATCTTTCAAGAGCCGAGGATTCTTTTCTGCTAAGATTTTGTGAACACAAATTATCTCAAAAGAACTAATAGAATGTGTGCTTTCTCTGTCTAAAAGAGTTAGTTTGTAGAGTTAGTAGTTATGTAGGCATTAGCAGTAGAATACAGCATGGTTTCAGCGTCTGAAAATTTATTCTGAGATAAATGGCTTTTTGTGAAATTCGATATCATAGAACAGTCACTTTAACCATTTATTTTTGGCGTAAGACGTCAGACATCTAAACAATAGTTTTGAACAGTAATTTCCTCCATAGCAGCAGGAAACCCCCCTCTCCTTCAAACTCCTCCCTCCGTGGGTGTGTCTCTGGTGGCTTTGCAGCGTTTGTCACAAGCGAGGCTCTGCCTGTTTGTGCTGCCTGGCTGCTGGCGGCTGCTCTTTGGGCGAGTCTGCATGAGTCGTTTCGGTTGTGAGCTCAGCTGCAATGAAGCTGCGTGCGATTGTGGGCTTTCTGCCGGTGTTTCAAAGTGTGTTGCACGCATAATCTATTATGCAAATTTCCAATCCCCCACCGCCAGCTCCCAGCGCGATAATGCGCGAAAGCGAATGCGTTTTCGCCAATCCATTTTACAGTATGAGAATGGTTTCCTCGCGCGTTCCCCTGCAGTTTTGGCTCGGCTTTTTCTAGTCTGGAGAGCACTGTCGCCACTTAGTGGGTCGGTGGAATGGTTTGTACATGTTTGGTGG
>NC_139628.1:11964105-12236605 GCF_964638095.1 Poromitra crassiceps
AGGAAATACCTGAGGTTCTCCTTCCTGGGGAAGGCTTACGAGTTCTGTGTCTTGCCATTCGGTATGTCTTTGAGCCCGCGAACCTTCACGGTGTGCGTGGAGACAGCCTTGGCTCCCCTCCGCGAGAGGGGGATCCGCGTCTTCCTATATCTCAACGACGCTCTCATAGTGGCCGACTCGAGGGTCCGTGCCACGGAACATACCAAGGTGGTGACTGATCACCGGCAAACCTTAGGGTTTTTGGTGAACTGGCAGAAGAGTTGCCTCGTCCCAGCGCAGGCGGCGACCTTCCTGGGGCTCGAGCTAGACTCCCTGCGAGCCTTTCGCCAGAGCGACAGGCTCGCACGGTGTGGACAGCAAGGACGTTAGGTCTGTGCCCTCGGTGTCAGTGCATCAGTGCACAGTCATGTTGGGCCTGATGGCCTCAGCACTGCATGTGCTCCCACTGGGGAGGCTACACATGCGCCCGTAGTCCAAATCTGGTTCCTCAGGCTTCGCCTAGACCCGGCCGGGGACCGTCATCGCAGGGTTCCTCTGACAGGTCAGGCCCGGCAGGCGCTGGCCATATGGGCGGACCCCGGTTACCTCTCGAGAGGTACTCGGTTGGGCCCTGTCCCGCTCAGGATGGTGATTCGCACCGACGCCTCCCTCTGGGGATGGGGTGCGATTTGCGGGCATTTTTCGGCGAACGGCCGGTGGGAGGCTCAGGAGCTTCGCCACATAAACGTGCTAGAGCTGGAGGCGATTCGCCTGGCTCTGCTTCAGGACAAGCCCACCATCAATGGCGCCGTGGGCCCATTGTTGGTTGGGAGCTCTCCTGGGGACCGCACTGCCGGACAAGTCCGCGTGCGGCCGGACTCGAAAGAGAACGTTGCCTCCACAGTCCCCCCAGCCTGCGAAGGTAACAGTTCCAGCGGCTCATACATGGGCACCATGTTCTGATTCGCTCGGACAATATGGCAGCGATTGCCCACCTGAACAAACAGGGCGGTGTGCGGTCGGGGGTGCTGAACCAGTTAGCGGGGATTCACCTGTGGGCGTATACCCGTCTCTTTTCAGTGTCAGCGGTCTATCTGCCGGGACGGCTGAATTACGGGGCCGACCTGCTCTCTCGAGGCAATCCCCGTTATACGGAGTGGTGCCTCCACCCTCAGGTGATGGAACAGGTTTGGGCCAGGTTTGGTCGCGCCCGCGTCGATCTCTTCGCATCGCGGCGCGCGACACACTGCCCACTGTGGTTCTCGATCCAGGAGGACAGCCCCCGTTCGGTCACGACGCGCTAGCGCACGCGTGGCCGTGGGAGGGGCTCTATGCATTTCCCCCGATCCCCCTGATCCGTCAGGTGTTGGACAGGGTGAGGGGAACAGCGCCTCCGGCTCGTTTTAGTCTGTTTTGGCCCAGGCAGACATGGTTTGCGGACCTGGTCTCCTTGGCGCAAGGTCCGCCCTGGGCGCTGCCGGTACGGGCGGATCTCCTATCCCAGGCGGAGAGGGAGGTGTTCACACCTCTCCCCAAGCAGGTGGAAGCTAGCAGTCTGGCTCCTGAATGGGACCATTTGCTAGCCCAGGGCTTGCCCGATAATGTGGCAACCCGCTCTCAGTACACGTACAAGTGGCGGGTCTTTTCGCGTTGGTGCACGAATAAGGGCGTGTATCCAGTGAACTACGGTGTGCGACCAGTTCTCTGTTTCCTTCAGAGCCTGCTTGATGCGGGTCAGTCCCCGCAGTCGCTTAAGGTGTATGTGGCCGCGATTTCTGCTTGCCACATGGGAATTGAAGGGAGCCCCGTGGAGGCGTGCCCTTTGGTCTCGCGCTTCATGAAGGAGCGCGTAGGCTGCGCCCGCCGTCGCGGTGCGTCTTTCCCAAATGGGACCTGGTTACGGTGCTGGACGGGCTAACGGGTCATCCGTTTGAGCCCTTGGACTCCGCCGATTTGAAATTCTGTCTTTGAAGACTGCGCTACTGCTGGCCTTATCGTCAGAAAAGAGAGTTGGTGACCTGATTGCCCTCTCGGTGCAGCAGGCCTGTATGGTTTTTGGGGATGATGGGCGCAGGGTTACGTTGCGACCTAACCCGGCTTACCAACCTAAGAATATTAATGCCAGCTTTAGGTCTATGATCATAGACTTGTCAGCATTCTGTCCCCCGCCGTTCAGTTCGGGCGAGGAGAGGTGCTTGCACATGCTGTGCCCCGTAAGGGCGCTCTCGGCCTATGTGGCCAGGACGCGTTCGTTACGCACTACAAACCAGTTGTTGGTCTGCTTTGGGCAGAAGGCCCGGGGTGGGCCGCTTTCCAAGGATCGCTTATCACACTGAATAGTGGAGGCGATTGCTTTGGCATACTCTGCCATGGGTAAGATACCCCTGGAGGGTATCAAGGCGCATTCTACGCGAGGCGTTGCGACATCCTCCGCGTTGTTGCGTGGTATTTCGGTGGAGGACGTGCGCTGTGGCCTCATGGTCCTCTCATCACGCGTTTGTTAGGTACTACAGCCTCGACATGTCCGGTTCGCGTTTCGCGCATGCGGTACTGTCAGTGGCAAGAAAGTAGTATCGTTGCCACTCTAAAATGTCATACGGTCAGGCATGAACGTTGCCATGCGGCCGTGGTTCACCGATGCCTACAGCATACATGGCTTGTTATCAAAATGGCGACCACAGCGTGCTTAGCAACCAAACCACAAACACAGGAAACTACATGAAAAATAGAGCAGACTTGTCAAACAGACCTCGTGAATAAATAATAATGTAAACAGGCCAGAAGCTTTACTTCATATTAAGAGTGTTCATCACAAAAGAGCAGCAGCCAAACTAATAAATACAAACAGTCCTTCTGGACATGTTACATGAAATACAGTCATCAGCAGCACAAGGCTGTGTCATATTAGATGCTACTGAGGGACATCATGACAATAGCCTATAATGAAGGATTTTCAAGGCCAGGTTCAGTCTTTTCTCCTTTATTTCGATGTACATGTATATATGTTTGTGGGAAATCTATGTGGTTGAGGAAAAACTTTAAACGTCCCATATCATGCTATTTTTAACTGTATAAAACATTTCTCACGGGTCATTAAAACAAAGTTATGAATTATTTTGCAAAAGAAATCTAATCCTGCCTCTGTGGGACTTCTCTGCTACAGACAACAAGGTTTGTCTTCATTCTAGACAGCAGCTCTGCTACAGACAACAAGGTTTGTCTTCATTCTACACAGCAGCTCTGCTACAGACAACAAGGTTTAGTCTTCATTCTACACAGCAGCTCTGCTACAGACAACAAGGTTTGTCTTCATTCTACACAGCAGCTCTGCTACAGACAACAAGGGTTGTCTTCATTCTACACAGCAGCTCTGCTACAGACAACAAGGTTTGTCTTCATTCTACACAGCAGCTCTGCTACAGACAACAAGGTTTGTCTTCATTCTACACAGCAGCTCTGCTACAGACAACAAGGTTTGTCTTCATTCTACACAGCAGCTCTGCTACAGACAACAAGGTTGCTCTTCCACATTCAGTTGGCAGGGCGGCGCTGTAAGCGGGCAAATTAAATGAGTGTTACTTGAAAATCACAGAACCGCTCATTTAGAGGCACTTTTTCCTTACATGGCTGGTATGGCTTTATCTGGGAACCATGGGCCCTATCATCATACAGACACTATCATTTGCGCAGCAGTTTGCGCATCTCTTATGCCATCTTCCCTGCGTCTTAAATTATCATATGCCTCCACCATCCAGTTTTGCGCTGGAATCTAAGCACGGACAGGTGTAGGTGTGGCCCAGGCGTGTCCGTGCTAAATACTGGCCTTTGCCCGCCTCAAATGCTATCGTCTGCCTCCTGCAAGTGTCATTTTGCACTCTGGCCAGGTTTCGAGCGTAAACACAGGTTTGGGCGTTGCCCATGCCAAACTAGGCGTTTTCGCGCTAACTGTTAGAAAACATTTCCTCTGGTGCGCACAATTTTAAGATCACCTAATAGCAGGTCTGAGCGCTAAAAACCCCACTGCGCCTGAGCGCACACAGTATTCTCCGGCCGCACAGTGCAGTAAATCCTCGCTTGGAAACATTACTCACGGCATGGATGTCCCTCTCTCTCCAAAACCTCTTGCGCACGCACACACTCTTCCCTCTTCAGAATGCCACGGTGATTTACAATTATTAGCCTACATTGCAGAAAAAACACACACCTTGATTTAAAAATGAGAATTTGTTTGTCATGGTTTTATTAGGCTACATAATTACCGACCATACAGGTCTGTGGTGTTAGATGTATAACAATAGATTACTTTTGAGAAAGTTGTGCCAGCCAGTACAGTAACCTCTTTCCCTGCAATTGTACGCATGGAAGACCAGCTTCTGAACAGCGCGGATGCCATGACCGCAGTCAATAGCTTAACCCGCGTGGACAATTCTGATATAGGCTATTGAAATAGGCTAGAATTAAAATCTCACACATCCCTACCCTATTAAAGAAACTAATATTTTTACATGTGTATGTTATACGTGTATGTTATAGCCTATATGAACGAAACATCTAATTACAGTAAGCGCACACTTTGGGACATATAGCATATAACACCATGGGGATATTATCCACTGCGTAACTGCGCAGCACAGCAGCCCTTTGATGTGTTTCAAATGGAATATCGTTCCATCAGCACCAATTTTCGTTATCACCATTTTTGTATTAGTTTCTAATGGTGTATCTATAGGCCTATTGAATCCAAACTTGTTAATCCAATTCTCTCCCTCTTTCTCCCCTGTCATTCTCTCCCCTCTCTCTCTCTCCCCATCTCTCGCTCTTTGCTCTCTTGCCCCCTCTCTTTCTCTCTCTCACTCTGTCCATCTCAGCGAGGAGGAAGCTGCTGACGTGACACTGTGGCTTTTAAGGGGGATGGACATGATCACACCGTCCTATGAATACCTAATTTGGGGCATAAACACGCCTACACGCAGACACGCCCACAATTAGGGCTTTGCGTGCCGCTATTCGGGCGCAAAACGGGCGCTAACGCAAAATTATCGCCTTTGCATCGATAGAGCCCATGTGTTTTGAGACGTCCATGATGTATATATAGCATGCCCAAGTCCTTTATAATCAAAGAATCAATGAAATCTTGTTTCACACAAGAAGGAGCAGCGACCGACTCTACTCCGTGAGAGACTCGGAGTAGCTGAGCTTTGCGTAGAAAGGAGCCAGTTGAGGTGGTTCGGGCATCTGGTAAGGATGCCACCTGGTCGCCTCCACAGGGCAGACCGAGGGCTATGTGCCTCCGTACGTCCAGTGTCTGTCCCGGTCTGTTCGTCCGTCGAGAGGCCACTCGCTGCAACTGCACCTCCACTCTGCAGCTAAAACTCCTCCACTCTGGAGCTGGAACTGCTCTACTCCTGAGCTCCAGAGTGCCACTTGCGTCCGTCTCTGACGACAAAGTTATCCACCTGATACCATTGTGCAGCTGGTTTCCACGAGCTGAGATGGTCGGTCCGCTGTGCCTTGCTGTGGCTCTCCAAAATTATATTTGCAAATAGGCGTTATTTTGAAAAACCGATTGCATATTTGGGTCAACTAGTTTTACTACTTAGTTACGTTTGACTACTGAAACTATAAAGTGCCATATTAACCACAGATAGAGCCCAAACTAAACAGAAAGTAGTTTTCTTCTTCTCCCGTCAATGCCGAAATGCATTCTGAGCGGTGTCGAATTATCGTACCAGAGGGTCAACATGCTATTGGTTTCGGTGTTAAATTATCGTACAAATATGATAATTATCGTACGTCTGGTGTTTTGGAAAGTTTTCTGCTGTACACATTGACTGTATATTATTATTATTACAGTAAGTACAGTAGCCCAAGTGTCGTCACAGGTGTTATCTGCACAGACAACACTTTCTTTTACATGTGCATTATAATGCCACCTTTTTCTCCATATTTCTGCCCTGGGGGCATGTTTTAATTTTGATTTTGTTTTTCCATAAGAATCTTGAGTCTTAACTGTACATTATTATTATGTTTTACCTGCACCTCTTACCTGCTGTTTAAGAAAAAGCTGTACGATAAAAGTGAGTTTTAAAAAGAGGTTTAAAAGAGATTACTGAGTTTGCCTGCCTGAGGGCGGCAATTATTAGTGTGATATGCGGTGTAGTGGTGAATACAGAGGTAAACTATTCAAGGTGAGTAGTTTACCCACCTTACAAGATACAAGATACAAGATACTTTTATTGCCACACAACCAGGTTGGTGGTATTTAGTTTCAGTACAGTTTACTGTGAAGCTCTGCAAGAGACAGGACATACATGAATACATTTAACATTTAACATTTAACCCCTCTTCCCAACAATAAATACATAAATACAGCACACAAACAAGTCAAACAGTCCAACAGGTGTTTAGAGGGTGTGAGGCCTAAGGGGGGAGAGGAAGTGGGGGTCCGATAGAGTTCAGGGTTCGTATGGCTGTTGGGAAAAAGCCGTCCTTGAAGCGGGTGGTTTTGGGGTGGATGGACCTGAAGCGTCTGCCTGAGGGTAGAGGCTGGAACAGATGGTGTGCTGGGTGGGAGGGGTCCTTGGCAATTTTGCCTGCACGGGTGACGGTACGGGAGGTGAAGATGGAGTCCAGGGAGGGGAGGTCACAACCAATGATTTTGGAGGCCTTTTTGATGATGCGTTGAAGTTTGTTTATAAGGGATTTGTCGGCTGTGCCGAACCAGACTGTGATGGATGAGGTGAGGATGCTCTGGATTATTGCAGTATAGAAGCGGACCAGCAGGTGGCGTTTGACCCTGTACTTCCTCAGTTGTCTGAGGAAGTACAGTCGCTGTTGAGCCTTTTTCGTGATGGAGGTGATGTTGGTGTCCCATTTTAGGTTATTGTTTATGTGTGTGCCGAGGAATTTGAATGAGTCAGTTGGGGTTATGGGTTGGTCAGAGATTATTAGTGGGAGTTTGAGTGTCTTTTTTGCAGTCCTGAAGTCAATTGTTATTTCTGTAGTTTTGGAGGTGTTGAGCAGGAGGTTGTTGTTTGAGCACCACTCCACTGCCCTGTCCACCTCACGGTAGGAAGATTCATCGTTGTCAGAGATGAGGCCTAGGATGGTGGTGTCGTCTGCGTATTTGAACAGCATGACTGAACTGACCAGGGAAGTGAGTAGGTTTGTGTAGAGGGAGAAGAACCAGGAGGAGAGGACACAACCTTGAGGGGCGCCAATGCTGAGGGACAGGGAGCGGGATGAGTGGTTGTTTACTTTGACTGTTTGGGTTTTGTTGCTTAGGAAGTCATGGATCCAGTAGTTTATGGCTGGGTTGATGTTCATGTCCTGTAATTTGGAGAATAGTTTGTTGGGGGAGATGGTGTTGAAGGCTGAACTGAAGTCAATGAACAAGATGCGTGCATATGTGTTAGGGGTTTCTAAGTGCAGGAGTGTGTGATGGAGTGCCAAACTGATGGCATCCTCTACTGACCTGTTGGCACGGTAGGCAAATTGATATGGGTCCAATTGGGATGATGTGGTGGATTTGAGGTAGTCCAGGACCAGGTGCTCGAATGCCTTCATGGCTACTGATGTGAGGGCTATGGGCCTGTAGTCGTTGAGGCAGGTTATTTTGGTGGATTTGGGGACTGGGATAATAGTGGACTGCTTAAAGCACTGTGGGACTGAGCATTGGATTAGGGATGAGTTGTATATGTCAGTGAATACGGGGGCGAGCTGGTCAGCACAGTAGTTGAGCACTGCGGGGGATAGATGGTCGGGTCCTGCTGCTTTCCTTTTATTGCTTTTTTTGAAGATGGCCTTCACTTTGTCCTCCTGGATGATGAAGGGGGGAGAGAGGAGGGGGGGCTGAGGAGGGGGGCAGGGGGAAGTGTCGGGATCAAACCTTGCATAGAATTTATTTAGTTTATCGGGGAGGTCGGGGTCCTCATCTGTAGCTGGAGGGGCCCGTGTTTTGTAATTTGTTATCTGTTGGAGGTTTTTCCAGACTGCTCTAGAGTCGTTGTCTTTGAATTGTTCTTCCGGTTTTATTGAGTGATTTGATTTGGCCTTCCTGATAGCAGACCGTAGTTCATATTTTGCAGATTTGTATGTTTCCTTTTCGCCACTGAGAAATGCTGAGTTCTTCTTCTTGCGTAGTGCTGCTAAATCCTTGTTGAACCATGGTTTACTGTTGCCGAATGACCTAACGGTTTTAGTGGGGATGCACATCTCCACGCAGAACCGGATGTATGACGTCACTGTTGTTGTGTACTCGTTGAGGGAGTTACACGCGGATTTGAAAGTGTCCCACAGCGTACAATCCAAACAACCTCTCAGAGTGTCGATTGCATCGGGGGTCCAGCTTTCACGTGTTTTTGTCACAGATTTTACAGTTTTAAGTTTTTGTCTGTATGAAGGAATGAGGAGTAGCATCGCATGGTCAGATTTCCCAAGTGGAGCTCTCGGAAACGCACGGTAAGCAGCTTTGATTGTGCTGTAGCAATGGTCTAAGATGTTAGCTCCTCTGGTGGGGCATTTCACTTGTTGCTTGTAGTTGGGAAGCTCGCGGGAGAGGTTTGTGTGATTAAAATCTCCCAGGACTATTACTGGGGAGTCTGGGTGGGATCTTTCAGTAGCGGAGATGTGACGAGCTAGCTCACTGATGGCATTGCTAGCGTTAGCTCGTGGCTGTATGTAAACACGGTAAGTACAATTGATGCGAATTCTCTCGGGAGATAGAATGGCCTGCAGGTTATATTGTTATTGTTTCCCCTCATTGATTGATACAGTTGATCTGAAAACAGGTGAGTAAACTGTGTTTACTTGCATTTACCCTCCACTACACCCCTGGATACGTGATATATATATACTGTATATCCTATGTGACCTGATCCATTTATCTTTCTTTTTCTCTGAAAGATCTCCCTTCTTATTAATCATGTGACACAGAGGCCCTCTCTGTTGTCATCATTCTTAGTAGCAGATAGACTACAGCAGCAGGTTCCTATACAGCAACACATCCTCACCATGGCTTTGACATCTGCACCTCGCTGGGCTCTGTGTTCATCTCACACCTGGTGTCTTCAGCCCTGCTCACTTCTCTTAGTACGTGTTAAAGCCTGGAGCAGCGTTTTGTATCAACTGCAGTCTTTGGATGTTTCGCTTGCTGATAACAGAATAAAGTGCATTATAAAACACGTAGTTCCGACCAAACAATCTGATTGGTCAAGGACCGTTCTCAAAGAGCACAACAGCACACCTAGCATGTCTCAAATCATTCATTTGAGCACGGCCTCATCACTAAAAGATCACTGCGCCAGTCTGAGCCGCTCAGTGAGCTCAGAGCAGACAGACGTCATTAGCTGTTACACGCATGACACCTAGTGGTGCCCTGACGTGGTGCCTGTTTGGCGCAGATAAACAGAGAAAGAAATGAAGTCATGCCATGTGGAGCAACAGTATTCCAGCGCCCGAGGGCATACACATGTCCGGGGATTTGGCGAAGAAACATTAGCCTCTCATCACATTAACTGCAAACACCTGTGCAGAAACCAGCAGCTAGTTTACAGCGTCCTCTTCTTCCAACCATTCGTCAGTAAGTCCGCCAAATACATCAAAATGAACAACAAAACCATCCATTTCTCATCGACGCTGTAAGATAGCTGCTGGTTTCCACACAGTGTTTACAGTTAATGTGATGAGAGCATGTTGCCTGGCTCAGCCTGGCTGACTCAACGGGGACTATTTCTTGTCTAATGGAAATGGGACTAACACTCGGCAAAAAGTGTGTTATTTTGAGAGCAAATTGCCCTAAAATATGAACACTTTTTGTTTATATCTTGTATTTTGTTTGTAACTGTTGTAAAATTGCAATATTACACTCAAGGGCGTGCTTTACCATCGTTATTGACACTTCAGTGATGCGTACGCTGCCGCATCACTGTCATGCCACTAACCACAGTAAAGCACGCCCTCTCGTGTAATATTGCTTAATTACAATAGATAGATAAAGTGCATTACAATAGATACGACAGTCAAGTCTGGAGGGGATAAAAGCATGGATGACCTTTTCTAAGTCTGCAGAGGAAAGGAATGGCCTGACCTTGGCTGTCTCGATTGGGCAAAGTTGATCTAAATTTGAAAATGAATGTTACTTCAGTTCAAATGTTTGTCAGTGAAACACGTCATTCTCAGCTCCTTTCAGTCTGAGACAGGGTCAGAAATTAATGGGGACTCGGGGAAAATGGCCTGTAAAGATTCTAAAATTGCCCTTGGAATTGAGATCAAATAAAGAGTTTACTTTTGTCCCGCTGATGAAGCTGTCGACTGTTCCTCGACATGACTTGTTTGGAGGAGGTGGTGTCTCTCAACCGGCCTGGCAGTAGGTTACTCAGCTAGAAGTCCTCCACTAAAACTTAACTGATTTCACATTAAATGCAGCAGTTATCAATAGCTAAGCAGACCTTCAGTGTCTAAATCATGTAGGCCTACACATGCCTATTTCAGTGAAAGGGATCTCAGTTGGGTTTCCAAATCAGTTGTCAATTTCAACCACTAGATGTCAGCAGCCAGCAGGATGATAGAACATCCATTACACACTATGGGCCCTATCTTCCCCCTGGCACAGAGCAAGTTATAGTTTGTTTCCAACTAGTCTCGCTGGCCAGCCTCCCCTCCCTTCCGTGAGAGGAGTCTGGCTGCATGGAAACAGGCTGCTGGCATAAGCCCTCCCCTGCTCTACAGCTGCTCTCCCATTGGAAGCGTCGATTTCAGACGCTGCCGGATTTCTGCTCCCCGCTTAAGAAGCTCTGTCATTTGCTCCAACCACGTCAATCAGAGCGGCTTCCGCTCCCTCCTCTCTGTGTGTCACTGTGTAAATAGTCCCCTGCCGCGGCAGTGAAAACAACAATGCTAACTAGCTAGCAAGGATTTCCTTTCCATTCCCTGCGTGTCGCTCTCAAATCCTTCCATCGCTATGAAACAACAATAGCAACTCTTGCTACACGCTACAACTTGCTACACGCTGAAAACGGTACGTTTTGACTACACACCGGTCACGTTCACTCCATTTTGATCGGGTAAAGCGCAGCATGCGAGCCTGCAAGCACTGTTGCACCCCTTTTCACAGAGCTTGCCGACAGATTTTCGATGCAAGTGGACACCAAGTTAGGGTGACCATACGTCCTCTTTTGCCCGGACATGTCCTCTTTTCACGTCCTGTCCGGGGTGTCCGGGGGGGGTTTATTAATTATTGAAAATGTCCGGGTTTTCACAGGACCATTAGGCATAACGGTGCCTGGCGCTTTAAATAGTACTCTGTTGCGTGTGACGTAATCCCTGAGAGGCTGCCTCCCTTGTGGGCGGCTCTTGTGTCACTCACTCACAAACACAGAGAGCTGACATCGGAGCAGCAGCACTGGCTCCGAGCCTCCTACTACAAAATGCCGAAGATTCCCCACTTACCGTCCTGGTCGGGACAAATGGGAGGCGGAGTGCACTGTGTGCAAAGCTATGTGTCCCTTTCAAATAAAGGTGCGGGGGATCTGAAAGCTCACATGGACACAGACAAACATAAGAAAGCTGTGCGGGGGGAGAGTTCGTCTACAAAATTAACGGACCCGGGAAAACGGAGGATTTGCATTTCATACTGTGAAACACCACAACAGCTACAGGTCCATGGATTGCACTATAGTGCCTTGAAGTAATATTGATAGTATTACATTAATATTGAAGTAGCCTAATTTTTGGTTTGTTACGGTTTTATTATTTACATTATTACATTGACAATATTGTAAGAGATATTTTGTTAAAATATTTTCTAATACAGAGGTATTATTTATAACATTATTTCATATTTTTGTATTTATTTTTCCAGTAAGTACTTGAAAAGAGTATTTTTTTGTATTATAGGCTATATAATAAAGTATCTTGAGGCGGAGCCGAGTGTCCTCTTTTTGGAAATCAAAATATGGTCACCCTACACCAAGTGTCTGTCTCGAGAGATTAGTTTCCAACTGACACAGTTGTCAATTTAATGTCCAGCCCCTGCATTGTTAAAATAGCTAATGTACTTGCGCTCATCTGTGCTACGTGGGTGTGTGGTCTTAGAAGGAGGTGTGGCGTTGGTGGTGTATTGCTATCTTGAGACATCAGAAGCATTTGTATTTGACCAACAAAAAGCTGGTCTGAACTCTGGCGCAGGGTTATCCTGCTATCTATATTTACGCACAGGTGAGGCACGCTCTTTAGCAGGTGTGCCCTGGGGTCATTGCTCTGATGAGCTCCTATCACTGTCAGAGTGACACCAGCTCCTCTGCTGCTGTGGAAGCTGCTCACCTCAGCTGACCCAGCTGAGGAGTTGAGGAGTGAGGTGGTGTTTCATAACCACAAAGTACTACACAGTAATACATACCAGTTTACAACTAACAATGTTTTGAGTTACCCTTTACGTCTTGTGTTTAGACAGTTTGGAGCTCTCTTACTATTACTATTACTATTATTATTTCTATATTTTCTCCTATTTGTCTCCATTTTCGCACTATTCCCCTGCTCTGACCTGTGTTAGCAGGTCCTGGCTGCTGGTGTGGCTCTGGCCCTGTGGTTGAATTACCAGCCAGGGCAGATGAAATGAGATTTTTGGGATGAAAAGGGTGACTGCCACCTAAAGGCGACTAGTTTGCATCCCTATAAATTAAATAAGGTATTATTGTCCCTGAAAAATTCATATGCAGCATAAAAACATAACCAAACCTGCCCCAACACAGTATAGACCAGGCTACTTCCACCCAAACATCAAATATTAACACAGAGAATGCCGGTAGAAATAGCAGGCATGCTTTTATTGATTGATTGATTGATTGATTGATTGATTGATTTGATCTCTTTTAGTGTTATTGGCTATTCTTCCAAGAGTCCATGAAGCAAAGCATTACAAACAACTGGAAACATCCTGAGATGTCTTAAGAAAAAATAATAAGTGCAATTTCAACAATATTATTTCTCAGTTTTTCCACATTCCATAAAACAATTGGACATTTTGACATAGGTTTATTTAAGCTACCATATAGGCCTATCACACAAAGTATCAAGTCTACTGTGACTCATTAACTGTGCAATTCTCTATATCCAAGGGTAATGAAAATGGTTTCATAACATTTCATTCATTTCATTTGTGCAATTTTCACACTTTCACAAGTCATCCCGAAGGCCGGATTGGTTCTAACGGATTAGCGGGCCGGTTCTGCCCCACAGGCCATATGTTTGACACCCCTGTTTTAGGTGCTGCTGATTTTATTCACAATGTGAAATCAAAACAAAGAAAAGCAAACAATCACCAAACACTCCAACAGTTCATAAAGCACAACACAATTTCACAAAGCATTAACTCGAGAAAGCGCACAGACCAGGTTCTTTCCATTGGTGATTTAACTTGTTTGTCACTTCATATGTGCGGGCTTCTCAAGCGAGAGCAGATATGCCCTGATTGCTGGCCAGAACAACCAACAAATAAAACTTTGTGCATTAGCCTTCAAAATAAAAGAGCAAAGTAAAAATAGAAAACAATGTATTTGTAGCCTATCGTCACTCCTGATAAGTGAGTACTCAGATGAGCATTTGATGTCATAATGAAAAATACCATTGTACCAAATTGGTACATTGGTATTACCAATGAACAATTCCAAAATACTGGCTACACTATGTAATGTGCAGTCTCAGTCTAAAAACAAATCGACCAATTATACACTGGCGTCAGCAAAGCATGTGCACATAGGCCAGTACCATATGCCCGTATACGTTACGGATCGCACCAGAGTTGTGGGCAGAACACATCCTATGCTAGCCTAGGTAAACCCAGCCCCCACGTGATCTGCTCTCATTGTTCCCAGTCACTAGGGTCTAGAGGTCGAGCCATTCAAATCGATTTCTGGGGCGATTGAAAGACCCGCGCAGACCCACAGCCAATGAGTGACGGCGTGACTGCCAACATCAGTCCTGCCGTGATCGGCCAATCAGAGAGTGCATCTTTGTCAATGACGTGTAACAGCTGCAGCAGCTTAGCACTACCTAGCCATTAGCTTTTTGTCTTTCCAAAGCATAGCTCCTCAGCTAGCTACTAGCTGGCTAGCTATATGGCTATGCAACTACGTTGAGGAAATTCAAGTGAAAACAGCTGTTAATGTTAATGTGGGAATCATGGTGTTGCAGATCGGTGGGGAGAATGATAAAGATGAGGATTTACATGGACGCTGTGAGCTTGTGTATGCAAATCCAGAGAACTTGATTTAACTACATTCAGAGTGAGCCAGTTATAAAGAATATAACATGTAACACATCACAGCAATACTGTACAGTCCAGTGGTATGGTGGGCTAATTGTTTGAATTATATTGAAATATATTTGCATGGTGTAGCATGTAATGCAGTCTGTTAAGATACTGTAGCTAGATACTCTGTGACACAGAAAGGCAGACAAGCTAGCAGCAGGGATCTTGTCACACTGATTCCAGATAAACCCGTCTGTCTAGCCAGCTATACAATATTACTGTACCATAATACCACAAGCTAAAGCAGCATATGCCAATGGAAGGCTGGGTAGCATTATCTAACGTCATCCAGGCTACAGTAACATTAGGCTATTATAGTTATGAAACATTGATTCAAACGTTACAATAAGACACAATAGGAGCCAGTTACCCTACTGTAGCTAGAGAGAGTAATTTCAGACCACCAGATATCACCATATTTAATTTCAATAAATATAAAGCATTAATTGATTGAAGCAGAGTGCTGGTCGGTTAAGTTTCTCTGTAGTCATGTCCTCTGCTCCAATCTTCGGTTCGTAGTTTGTGTTCACTCGACATCAACAATCTTTATACATGATAATATACAACAAGGCTATCTTTGTTGACAATGTTTATTGACAAAAGCATTAAAACAAGCAAATATAACAATATTCTTCAAAGCAAATCTCTCATGTCAGCATTTGGCTTGTGTGTTATTGCAATATCCTATGTTGAATACATACATTGTAGTGTTGAAGTGTGCAGTGTCATGGGCGTCATAACTCACATTGATTGTTTTTAAGTGTAATCATAATAACTCATAAGCAGCAGCAGCATGCAGTGTGGTGACTGCGCATTTGGTTAAGTTTCACATTAAACAACTAGCGGCTGCAGCACAGGTCTTCAGGCGAGACTGTTTTGTAACGGTGGACAACACTGAGAACAGCAATGGAGCCTGACGCTGGAGATCTGACTCCATCCGGTCAAACGAGAAGGCCTTCAAGTCCTGAGGCGAACAGCGCCGGAGGATGAAGTTTGCAGACTGGCAAAGGCTCTTGCATTCAGTGTCCAGCATAAAAAGCACGCCTTCCTTTATTTTCTCCATCAGTCCATCGTGTTTCCTCATCAGGTTGGCAGCAGCTGACCAGTTGCCCTTCTCCACAATACCTGCGGCTGATGTGGGGCATGGCACTCTGGTCTGTTTGGAAGGGTATTGAATTAATACCTGAAAGAATAAACAGAGAGGACGTCAGTACTTACAGTGCAAGTTGTGATAAAATAAACAGATCATGACAGGAGTCTATCCAGAGAGAAGAAAAGAGAGATGTAGTGTGTGTGTGTGTTGTTTTGCCAAGGCAGGCAGGCTAGCTAGCTAGCAACGTAGCCTTAGATTAAAACTAAACTACACATGTAACAGTATAGATCCCCGTTATGAGGTCTGTTGATCAAAATATCACCTCACGCTATATCGAAATCGCGTTTTAGTGGACGGGCAGCGAGCATCCAAACTGGGGTTCATAGCTGGGGCTTCTCATCACTGATAGAAAACATCATTTCAAATTGAGAAATAAAATGTTTCTTCATTGGAGGTCACAGTGGGGGGAGTGAAGACTTCCTCTCTGCAAGGGGACGAAAGGCCATGGAGAGGTTAATGATCCAAGTCCACCAGGATGTCAGTTAATGGGTTCAACAGATGGTTTGGTTCTGGTTATCAGTAAGACTCCTTTTAAACTGTTATCTAAGGATGGTCTGTTAACCTTTAATGGATATATGGTCTCTGCTCAGTCAATTTGGGGACAAGTCTGGAAAAGATTACAGGTTTATGGTGTTTCTCTAAGATAAATGGCTACGAGAACATCAACAAAAGTGGGGGGACATTCCACGAGGACGAGGTGCCCGCAGCAGGCAGAAGCTATGTGGAAAGGAAATCAACACTATGCATTTAACAATCTAAATGAATGATGGTTTTCTCTCAAGTTTGACTGTTGTTGCTTATTATTCAATCTTCTTGTTGCTTTTTGATATTACGTTTATAGTATTCACTTAATTGCAAGTGTTGGAGCCAATTTTGATGTGTTCTATATGTTGTGCATGTGTGTGGTATGGATATTGGTGTCAGGGGGTCAACTTTGCTGTAGTTGATTCACCTGTACACTAGAGGGCATGAGCACCTAGGTAATCACCCTCACATTACTCTATATAGGTGGGTCACAGGTGCACGGCATGAGGGAATCAGCAACTGGGAAGCCACAAAGTTTTTCAATCGTGTGTGGTCGGCTGGTTGAGGTCTTGTAATGCAGTATTAGTTTGTTTGTTTGTTTATTAAGTAAATTTCATGAGCTCGGTTTTATACCATTACTTAGTGCACCCGGCCTTTTGTAGGTGTATTTTTAAATATTTGCAATAATAAAACGTCAAATGCATATTGCGGACCTCCCTTCTTGCATCACCATGAGTTGGAAATGTCTTCAAATTCCCTCAAGTGGCATTTTTTGTTGTTGGATTGCCACTACATTTTGTTGAAAAACTATGCTTCATTGGATGGATCACTTTGATGGAAGGACAGCCACCATGCTCTATTGACTGTTCCAGCTGAATCCAATTAACAGGAAAGCCTCTGTGAAAGCAAGACTCACGGTAGGACTGTTTCAGAATTGTTACAAGTTGTGTGGAAGAGATTGGCCTTCTCATAAACAGGATAAAGGTAAATCCTACTACAATTCTAAACAAAGTTTGGCTGTTAAATCAGGATCATAATGAGTCAAGTGGGAATGACTGTGCCTGTCAATCAAAGTGAAATGGAGAAGGAAGTGAGTAAAAGAGAGGTTAAACTCACTGCAAAGGCTTTTGAAGCAAAAGTATTAGCACGTCAAAAGGAAAGGAATGCCATGGTGAAGAAACTCTACAAATTAAAAAAGGAAGTTGAGCAAATGATGCTTTCAAATGAAAATGTGTCTGAGGTTCAGACCAAGTATCAAATGTTTCTGAAACTGAGTGTGGAAACAGCAGAATTGCATGAATCATTGACAACATTACTACCAAAGGATGAAATGTCAAAACAAAATGAATGGTTCGAAACCCAAATGCACAGCAATAAAGAAATGGTACAAAAAATGGATGAGTGGTTGCTTGATGCCAAAATGCAATGCAAATATGGCGATGATGATGATGATGAAGATGACGATGATGATGTGAAGGATTTGACTGTGGCAAATGACAATGTTGCACCACACATAATTGTGGTCAATGATGATGTTCAAGCAGGTGACAGCATTTCTAATACTGGTGGTAAATCATGCTCATCAGCTGGCAGCTCAAAGTCTCACAGGTCCTCAGCCTCCTCTGCATGCCTCAAAGCAGAGGCTGAAAGGGCTGCTCTCCTTGCTTTGGAAGCTGCCATTAAAGAAAAACATGAGCTGCAGGCTCAGGAGGAGCAACTCAGACAAAAAAGGGAATTGCTTGAATTGCGGAGTCAAATAGCTGCTCAAACAGCAAAAGTCACTGTGCTCAACAGAGGTTCTGATGTACAGAGCTCCAAAGCTCACTCAAATGGAATGAATTCATACTTGGAAAAATCAAAACGCAAATCTTCTCTCAGACCCTCTGCCATGGAATTTGGTCCACAAAGTTCCAACCATCAATTCAATCATCCACCTATAGGAGGCAGCAAAGCTGCAGTGTCAATGGATGCACGGCCAAAGGATTCAAGTCAATTCAATCATCCACCTGTAGGAGGCAGCAACGCTGCAATACCAATGGCACACCAACAGGATGCAAACAATCAATTCAATCATCCACCTATAGGAGGCAGCAAAGCCGCAATTGTAATGGGGGCACAGCCCAAGAAAACCTTTGTGAGACAAAGTGGACCAAAATCTCAGCCTAATGCTCAGAGTTCCTAACAGAGCATGCTTCAAGGATCTCAGCAAGCATATCACACCACACAGCACGAACAGGAACACGACTGTGCTGGCTCAGTGCAAATCAGTATGGATCAAGGCAATCTTTTCACCATCATGCAACAGCAAAATGATATAACGGCTCTACTAGTGCAGCAACAGTCTTCACTATCCTTGCCTCCAAGAGATATACCAACTTTCGACGGAAACCCTCTTGAGTACAACACATTCATCAGAGCATTTGTGCATGGAGTGGAAGGAAAGACTGTGAGCAGCGTAGACTGCTTACATTTTTTGGAGCAGTACACCAAAGGACAACCGAGGGAGTTGGTTAAGAGCTGTCAACACATGCCACCTGACACAGGATATCAAAGAGCAAGGACACTTTTACAGGAACGCTTTGGAAATGAGCAACGAATAGCCACTGCGTACATGGAGAAGGCTCTTGGATGGTCGTCCGTGAAATCAGAGGACATCAAGGCCTTGCAAGCATTTGCCTTGTTTTTACGTGTCTGCTGTAATGCCATGGAGGACATTTGTTACATGTTGGAGATGAATATGCCGTCCAACATGCGTGCTATAATCTTGAAGTTACCATACAAACTGAGAGAAAGATGGAGAAACACTGCTTATGAGCTGCAGGAGAAGTACCACCGTCAAGCAGGTTTCAGTGACATTGTCAATTTCATTGAGAGACAAGTGTCTATTGTTTCCAATCCACTATTTGGAAACATTCAGGATCCATCCAACTCACCACCAAACTACAAAGCTGGAAACAAAATCTCACAGCTTCGCATCAAGGAAAAAGGAAGCAGCTTTGCTACTTCTGTGGCACCTGTTAATTCTGAAGCCATTTCTCGAATGCAAAATGAAAGAAACTTCTCTGATAGGCCAAGAAAGGTATCATGTCTGCTGTGTGAAGAGGGTCACAGATTGGAGATGTGCCCCAAAATGAAGAAGAAGTTGCACAGACAGAAAATTGTCTTTCTAAAACAGAAAGGTGCCTGTTTTGGGTGCTTAGCTGTTGGACACATGAGCAAAGATTGCTATAGTCGTTTGTCTTGTAAGCTGTGTAACCTAAAGCATCCTACCATCCTCCACATTCATTCAAATGAGAAAGAAATTAAATCAGAGGACACACAGCATGAAGCACCAAAGAATCACACAGTTTCCTCTACTACATGTGGCCATATAGGGGCCGGAGCAGAGGATTGCATTTTGCCAATTGTGCCCGTACAGATCAAGGCTATGAAAGGCAGTAAAATGCTAAAAACGTATGCATTCTTAGATTCTGGCAGTAATGCCACTTTCTGCTCTGAGCGACTGATGAGGGAGCTAAAGGTCAAAGGAAGAAACACCAAAATGCTGTTGAGAACAATGGGCCAAGAAAAGGTTGTAGACAGTCACATCATCGCAGGATTGGAGGTAGCTGCACTCAATAGTGACACCTACTTTGAGTTGCCTGGCTTATCACAGTATAAGATGCCTGTGACTCGTAATAACATTCCACGACAGGAAGAGTTAAGTGCTTGGCCACACTTAAACTCTGTGGAAATTCCAACTATTGATGCTGAGGTGGAACTGCTAATTGGCACCAACGTTTCAAAAGTAATGGAGCCATGGGAAGTGGTACACAGCAAGGGTGAAGGGCCTTATGCTGTCAAGACCCTACTTGGATGGGTTATCTATGGACCACTGAGAGGAGGCATGGAGACTGGGAGCAGCTGTCCTAGCATTACTGCCAACCGAATATCCATTGCTCGGATAGAGGAACTGTTGGTGAAGCAATACAACCACGACTTCAATGAGAAATCAACAGAGGAAAAGCCAGAAATGTCGAGAGAAGATCTCAAGTTTATTGAAATCATGAACACTTCAGCTGAACTAGACAACGGGCATTACTGCTTGAGGTTACCTTTCAGAGAGCATAATGTCACCATGCCCAATAACCGCCATGTTGCTGAGCAAAGGGTCCTCTGCCTGAAAAGGAAAATGGAGAGAAATGCTACATTTAAAGAGGAATACACCCAGTTTCTTGGTGATGTCATAAATGAAGGCTATGCGGAGAGGGTGCCAGAACACCAACTGGAAGGAAAAGAAGGACAAGTCTGGTACATCCCGCATCATGGCGTGCACCATCCTAAAAAAGGAACTTTGAGAGTGGTGTTTGATTGCGCTGCAAGCT
This sequence comes from Poromitra crassiceps, assembly GCF_964638095.1. Taxonomy (NCBI): domain Eukaryota; kingdom Metazoa; phylum Chordata; class Actinopteri; order Beryciformes; family Melamphaidae; genus Poromitra; species Poromitra crassiceps. Next base: position 11,984,435 of record NC_139628.1, read on the forward strand.
TCAAAGGGATGTCACTTAACAGTCAGCTCCTCCAGGGGCCTGACTTGACAAATTCATTGCTTGGAGTTCTCACAAGGTTTCGTCAAGAAACTATAGCAGTGATGGCTGATATTCAAGCAATGTATCACCAAGTTAAAGTGGCAAAACAAGATGTAGATTTTCTTCGCTTCCTGTGGTGGCCAGACGGTGAACTGTCACAACATCTCACTGAATACAGAATGACTGTTCATCTGTTTGGCGCAATATCATCGCCCAGTTGTGCCAGTTTTGGCCTAAAAAAGACTGCTGAAGACAACAGAGCAGAATTCCCAGCACATGTGATCGACACCATCAACCACAATTTTTACGTGGACGATTGCTTAAAGTCCCTGCCCTCAGAGGATGAAGCTGTGGCCTTGGTGATAGACCTGACAGCTCTATGCCAGTTGGGAGGATTTCAGCTGGTGAAATGGACTAGCAACAGCAGGTCAGTGTTGGAATCCATTGATGTGGAAAAAAGAGCCAAGGAAGTGAAAGAATTGGATTTCGACAGAGACAACCTCCCTATCGAGAGAACACTGGGACTGCAGTGGTGTGCAGAAACAGACACCTTCAGGTTCAAGATGGCTGTCCAGGAAAGACCACTGACAAGACGGGGCATCTTGTCCGTGGTAAGCTCTGTTTATGACCCCATTGGATTTTTGGCACCCTTTACCTTACCTGTCAAGTTGATGCTGCAAAACCTCTGTAGGTTGAGCTACACTTGGGATGATCACATTCCTCAGAACTACCAGCTGCAGTGGGTGGGGTGGCTAGAAGACCTAAAAAGGCTCAGCACATTTAGCGTGCCAAGATGCATCAAGCCCAAAGACTTTGGACAGCTCATAAGTGCCCGACTACATCATTTCTGTGACGCCAGTGAGGATGGTTACGGCACAGTTTCGTACCTCAGGCTGCAGAATGACAAAAAGAAGGTTCACCTAGCCTTCATTCTAGGAAAGGCACGAGTTGCTCCAGTAAAGAAAGTGACAATCCCAAGGATGGAACTAACAGCCGCTGTGCTTGCAGTGCGGGTTGACAGGATGCTAAAATCAGAACTGCAACTAGAGCTGGAAATTTCAACCTTCTGGACAGACAGCACAACAGTGCTAAAGTACATCAGGAACGAAACAAAGCGCTTTCACACCTTTGTGGCCAATAGGATTTCTGCTATAAGAGAAGCCACTGCCATCTCACAATGGAGGTACGTTGATACAAAGCAGAATCCGGCTGATGAGGCCTCTCGCGGGGTGAAAGCTGAGTATCTTCTCACAGCCAGCAGATGGATCCATGGCCCAGATTTTCTTTTCAACAATGAAGGAGAATGGCCTATTAACATTGTGGATTCTGCTTCTATCAGCAGTGATGACCCGGAGGTCAAAAAAGAGGCTACGGTGAATACTGTGCTCATCAAGGATGCACCAAAAGCAACAAATACCATCAACAAAGAGGCACAGAATGCAACAAACCAGCTCATAACCCATTTCTCTTCATGGAAAAGGCTGAAGATCTCTGTTGCTTGGTTTCTCCAACTGAGAAAGATGTTGCTGCTGTTGAGTCAGAAGAGGAAGGAAATACAAGCTTCTGTGTCCAGCAGTGGACTTGACATAGCTCAACAGAAGAAGAAAGTGGAAAGGGAGATGCAAAGTTTCAGAGCCACACTCAGTGGTCAAACTGTGTCTCTTGAAGATATTGACACCACTGAAAGTGTCATAATTCAGTACTGTCAATTGGAAAAGTTCAGTGATGAAATAACTTCTTTGAAAAGGGGAACATCTGGAGTGAAGAAAGTCAGTCACATCTACAAACTGGATCCAGTGCTGGGCAAGGGGCTGTTGAGAGTGGGAGGAAGGCTTAACAAAGCAGCTATGCCTGATGACATGAAACACCCAGTCATTCTTGGTAAAGATCAGCACATCTCCACTCTCATTTTACGCCACATTCATGAGCAATTAGGACATTGTGGTAGAAATCACCTGCTTTCCAGACTTCGTCAACATTACTGGATCACCAGTGCAAATGCTGCTGCCAGAAAGATCCTCTCTTCCTGTGTTATCTGCAGGCGGTATAGGGGGAAATTGGGCGAACAAAAGATGGCAGATTTGCCGAAAGAAAGACTCCAACCTGACTTCCCACCATTCACAAATGTGGGCGTTGATTATTTTGGCCCTTTTGAGGTGAAGGCAGGCCGCAGCTTCGTCAAACGCTATGGGGTGATCTTCACTTGCATGTCCAGTAGGGCAGTGCATTTGGAAATGGCATACTCATTGGACACCAGTTCTTGCATCCATGCACTGCGCAGATTTATCTCTAGAAGAGGCCAAGTATCACACATCAGATCGGATAACGGAACCAATTTCGTGGGAGCAGAACGCGAGTTGAGAGAGGCTCTATCTGCTCTGAATCACAAGACAATTCAAAACTCACTACTTCAGTCTGGAGTGAAATGGAGCTTCAACACTCCTGCTGCATCACATCATGGCGGAGCATGGGAGAGAATCATTCGCATGGTTAGAAAAGTGGTGAACTCCGTACTTCATCAGCAAACTGTGAATGATGAAGGATTGCAAACTCTTCTGTGCGAGGTGGAAGCCATATTGAATGACCGTCCCTTAACACTTTAAGTGCCACGGCCCTTGGGCAAAAGGTTGCTTGCTGTGCCACATAGGCCGCAATGCATTTTAAAACAGTCATATAATTTCTTTAATAATTACTATGTAAACACTGAACACTTCTATCACCTGCAAAAAAAAGTTTATTGATCCCATTTTCCGTTCTTTAGTTATGAGCCGGAGAAGATAGCTTGATTGAACGAAAAACAGAGCTTTTTTTCTACGAGCTGAGATAATGAGCCTTTTGTGAAATTAAACATTTCAAGCACATCACTGACTCTGAAGCTAATTTTCTGATGTAGTCACACCTCAAAAATAATTTCCTTCAATAAAACAGTGAAGGCAAGGGAATTTTGTTTGGAAGAATAATATTTTTAGCTGAAACCAGCAGCGCTGGCGCCTGCATGCGCTGCTGGTTGCAGCTTCTTGCTGATCTTTTGCTGCTGGTGGGCATCGAATATTCTGGCTTGCGTTTGCCAACCCTGTCCTGCTGTCTGGGTCTGTGTTGTGTACTTGGCTCTGCGTGCCCACCTCCCCCCCTCCTCCTCCCCCCCCCCGTTGTGGGAGGAGTGTCTCTCTGCTCTGCTGTTTTCTCTGCCTGTGCTCAGCACTGAAAAAGTCCGCTAGATCCTGCTTTTTTACAGCCGCGTGTACCAGCTCCCATGCTTCAAGTTGAGAATAATAACAAATCCACGGCTGATCATGCAAATGGGTGTTGCAGCCGACACGGAGGCTGTTGCAGCGGACACCGAGGTGCTCAATTGTGATAGCAGATTGGCTGCTGCAGGGGCACAGCTAAACGTTGCTTCAATGAAGCAGCTGCATACGGACGGATGCGATGCGATTTCCTGCTTTTCCCCAACGACATGGGGACTTCTTCTGTGTGTTTCACTCCACGTTCTCTCATCTGGAGAGCGCTGTCGCCACCTAAGGGTTCTGTAAAATAGGTTAGACACATTCAATACCTCTGATATTGTAAGAGGCGATGTAAGAGGCATAGATCGACACCCCCCCCCCGTCAAAAAAAAAAATTCGAGTTATTGACGCCATTTGGCGTCGCTGGCACTCTACGGTAAATTTCTAATGACGCCATATGGCGTCGCTGGCACTGAATGTGTTAACAAAGATCTCAGATGATCCTAACGATCTCGAACCCTTGACTCCAAATCACATCCTCTTGTTGAAAGGCAAACCTGCTCTACCACCTGGCCTGTTTGAGAAAAGTGACCTGTACACCAAACGACGATGGAGGCAGGTTCAGTTCCTCTCAGATCTCTTTTGGCACAGATGGATTCGGGAATACTTGCCACTGTTGCAGGAACGGCAACGGTGGTCAAAGGACAAGAGAAGCTTTGTCACAGGAGATGGTGTGATTGTAGCGGACTCTACCGCCCCTCGTGGATCCTGGTTGTTGGGAAAGGTACTGCAGACCTTTCCTGACGCGCAGGGTTTGGTGCGGTCTGTTAAAGTCCAGACCAAATGTAACATACTGGAGCGACCGATCACAAAGATCTGTCTTCTGTTGGAAGCTCACTGATTGGACATTGGGGTTTTTCTCTGACCCTATGGATTACGGACTATGGTACATAGACATTGAAAACACACTTGCACTACGGCCTTGTAAAAAAAAAAAAAAAAAAAAAAAGGCTCCATTGTTTGTATGATGTTGAATTGTTATGTTATTTTACAGTAACAATTAGGGGCCGGTGTGTTGGAGCCAATTTTGATGTGTTCTATATAGGGGTGTAAAGGTACACGTAATCATACCGAAATTTTTCGGTACAGGACGTCCGGTCCGGTACAGCTGTGTACCGAAGTACACAGCTGAACCAATCTAAGTTCCTACACGGACATATTAGATGGCGGACCGGAAGCTTGTTCCCTACAGTAGTAAACACGCATGGATGTAACGTTAGTAGACAGACAGAGCCTAGCCTCCGCGGCTAGGTAACGTTAGCAATCATGGCCAATGCACTGCAGCCGGAGCTTCAAGACGCTTCTTCGTCGCTTAAGTCGCCTGTTTGGGAACACTTTGGCTTCGTGGTGAACTATGATGACGAGGGCGAAAGAAAAGTGGATAAGACGAATGCAGTGTGCCGACATTGTTCAGTAGCGGTCGGGTATGTTTTTGGCTCCACGTCAAACTTGCTAACTCATTTGAAACGACACCACCCGAATGTGAATACCAGTGCTACAAGGAAGAAAACCGTAGTGCAAAAGTTGCTCCCTGCGTCATTTCAACAGCCTCTCGCGGGGAATTCTGACCGGGCTAAAGCAATAACTACAAGCATCGGTGTGTTTATAGCAGCGGATCAACGACCATACTCCGTTGTTGAGAACGCAGGATTTAAACACATGTTGAATGTGATTGAGCCCCGGTATCAACTTCCTTCTCGTCCCCATTTCAGTGGCAAAGTCATACCAGCACTTTATGAAAAAACAAAAGCTGCTGTTGTCCAGCACTTGTCCAAGGCTTCTGCTGTCGCACTCACAACTGATGGATGGACATCCAGAGCTACAGAGGGCTACATAACCGTGACTGCCCAGCATATCAGCCCTGAGTGGAACATGGTGAGCCATGTTCTGCAAACTCGACCCATTTATGAACAACACACAAGCACAAATCTGGCAGAGGGACTTAAAGAAGCAGTGTTGGAGTGGAATTTGGAGAGGCCAGGAACTACAATTCCAGTCACAACAGACAATGCCAGAAATATTGTGAAAGCAGTCAGTGAAGCTGGACTGGGCCCCCAGATTGGATGTTTTGCGCATACGATTAATTTGGCATCACAGAAAGCAACAGGACTCAACCAGGTGTCAAGAGTGCTGGGTAAAGTCAGAAGGATTGTGTCTTTTTTTCATCGTAGCACAACAGCTGCACACATACTGGAGACCAAACAGGAGCTGCTGCACAGGGACGAGGACAATCCAAACAAGAAAACACACAAGCTTATCCATGACGTCCCCACCCGCTGGAACTCCAGTTATGATATGCTCGAGAGGTACCTTGAACAGCAAGCAGCTGTGTTTTCAGCACTGACAGAAAATGCACTCAAGAAGAAAGACGTACATGCACTGTCTGACCAGGATGTGAGACTGGCAGAGGAGGTCATCCAGGTCCTTAAACCACTAAAAACCCTCACAACACTCATGAGCACTGAATCCACACCTTCAGTATCAATGATCCTGCCACTCAAAACCACAGTGCTCAACTCCATGGAACCCAGTGAGGACGACAGTCCAATTGTGAGAGACATGAAGGCTGCTATCAGAGAAAACCTGGAGGACAGATACTCTGTCTGTCAGGACTTCCTCCACAAAGCCACAGCTCTCGACCCCAGATTCAAGGCCCTTCCTCATGTGGATACTGCCTGTCGTGACAGAATCTACAACAGCCTCATCACAGAGATTGTACAAATGGAAGAACAGGTATTGTATTAATTTTGTTGTGCATGAAATCTCTTAATTGCTTAAGTTGAAACATTTGCTGCTACAGTGTCTGTGTCAGTTGTCCTCATATTGAAGTTTTATCATTATATTTTGCAGAGGGAGGAGGCTACAGCGGCCGCAGCAGTCATCCCCGCAGCAGGCAGTAGTTCATCCCCAGAGAGAGGACACCCAGAGGCACCTGATTCACCTCCTGCCAAGAAGTCAGTGATGGCTGAACTGTTTGGTGATCTCTTCAAGACTCAGGTGGGAAACAACAAGACTACTTTGCAGCTGGTGAAGGAAGAGGTTAATTCATATATGACAGTGGACTGCATTGAACTGGAGTCCAACCCACTTGCATGGTGGAGAACCAATGAGCCCATATATCCTCACATCGCCAAGTTGGCAAAGCGCTACCTCGCTGTACCTGCTACCTCTGTTCCTAGTGAGAGGGTCTTTTCTACAGCTGGTGACATTGTAACTGCCAGCAGATCTGCCCTTTGTGCAGACAATGTGGACAAGTTAATTTTCCTGTCAAAAAACATGAAAGTTTAAAGAGAGAGGAAGTGAAGTGGTGAAGGGCTAAAGGAAGTAGGCAGTGAAGGAGAGAGGAAGTGAAGTGGTGAAGGGCTAAAGGAAGTAGGCAGTGAAGGAGAGAGGAAGTGAAGTGGTGAAGGGCTAAAGGAAGTAGGCAGTGAAGGAGAGAGGAAGTGAAGTGGTGAAGGGCTAAAGGAAGTAGGCAGTGAAGGAGAGAGGAAGTGAAGTGGTGAAGGGCTAAAGGAAGTAGGCAGTGAAGGAGAGAGGAAGTGAAGTGGTGAAGGGCTAAAGGAAGTAGGCAGTGAAGGAGAGAGGAAGTGAAGTGGTGAAGGGCTAAAGGAAGTAGGCAGTGAAGGAGAGAGGAAGTGAAGTGGTGAAGGGCTAAAGGAAGTAGGCAGTGAAGGAGAGAGGAAGTGAAGTGGTGAAGGGCTAAAGGAAGTAAGCAGTGAAGGAGAGAGGACGTGAAGTGGTGAAGGGCTAAAGGAAGTAGGCAGTGAAAGAGGAGGTGAAGGGCTGAAGGAAGGAGGCAGTGAAGGAGAGGGGAGGTGAAGGGGTGAATCTGTCATCTTCAATTTAACTTTTGTTTTAAATTTAACTGTGATTTTGTGATTCCCATTTTTCTTTGCAAGTTTACTAAAACTAAAACTGTGTTTTATTTTGATGCTGCAGTGCACTTTATTTTTTATTCAGTCAATCTGAACTTGTTTACTATTATTTTGATGCTGCACTTTATTTTTTATTCAGTCAAGCTGGAAAAGTTCATTTCCTAGAAAAAAGAAACTAAAACTAAAACTGTGTTTTATTTTGATGCTGCAGCGGTGCACTTTATTTTTTATTCAGTCAATCTGAACTTGTTTACTATTATTTTGATGCTGCACTTTATTTTGTATTCAGTCAAGCTGGAAAAGTTCATTTCCTAGCAAAAAGAAACTAAAACTAAAACTGTTTTATTTTGATGCTGCAGTGCACTTTATTTTTTATTCAGTCAATCTGAACTAGTTTACTATTATTTTGATGCTGCACTTTATTTTGTATTCAGTCAAGCTGGAAAAGTTAATTTCCTAGAAAAAAGAAAAGACTAAGAATCTGTGCAGGCCTATAAGCTTGAACTGTTAATGTTAATGCTGCTCTGTTAATGCACTAATGCTGCACTTGAGTCAATGTGGTTGTTCCCACTAGAGTTCACTATTAGTGGTCCAATTGAGGTCACTACTGTTATTAAAACAGAAAAATAAATCTGAGAAGGCCTACCTACTGGGATTATTACTGCTGCTCCACTGTAAAAGCCTGCAAACTTGTTAACAATAGTTCAATAAACGGTAACAAGCAATTATATGTTTCGCTTTTTTCCTTCCTTTACTGTACCGAAAATGTACCGAACCGTGGCGTCAAAACCGAGGTACGTACCGAACCGTGATTTTTGTGTACCGTTACACCCCTAGTTCTATATGTTGTGCATGTGTGTGGTATGGATATTGGTGTCAGGGGGTCAACTTTGCTGTAGTTGATTCACCTGTACACTAGAGGGCATGAGCACCTAGGTAATCACCCTCACATTACTCTATATAGGTGGGTCACAGGTGCACGGCATGAGGGAATCAGCAACTGGGAAGCCACAAAGTTTTTCAATCGTGTGTGGTCGGCTGGTTGAGGTCTTGTAATGCAGTATTAGTTTGTTTGTTTGTTTATTAAGTAAATTTCATGAGCTCGGTTTTATACCATTACTTAGTGCACCCGGCCTTTTGTAGGTGTATTTTTAAATATTTGCAATAATAAAACGTCAAATGCATATTCCATGGCGGATCTCCCTTCTTGCATCACCATGAGTTGGAAATGTCTTCAAATTCCCTCAAGTGGCATTTTTTGTTGTTGGATTGCCACTACAGCAAGTATTTATCATTTAACTTGTATTAGAATACTATTCAGTTTACTTATAGAATAGTACTAATTTTTACTAATTACTTTTTATATTGTATTGCATTGATGCATATTGTGACTATATATCTTACAGATTGACTGAGTGGATTTGATATTTTATGAAATAAAGTTGGGATTATAAACTTGATGCGACTTATTTTAAGGCACACCACATTGTGAGAAGAAGGGCCCCAGGATTCGAATCTCATTGGGCCAAGGCTTTGGTCTCGGGGAATGAACACATTAAAATTGTGATTATGAATTAACCAAATATATGTATAATTAAAAACTTCTTTTTCAGGTCAGTTGAAAGGATTTCATAGCTATTTTCTTTTAATTTTAATTTTAAATCCAGCTATTTAATAAACTGCTATGCTTGACTGCTTGCTTGTAAAAATAAGAAACCATTTGGATTGCATCCGTGGATTTCTGATCCAAATTGGGTTTTACCTAGACGGGCCCATAATGGGGTGAGATTAGCTCATGACAGCGTTTTTACTTAACCCCTATGGCTGAGAGATTTCCGTCTGCTCACCGATTCTGTGACAATTGGATCTTTATTGCAATGTTGTACGCTTTTGGCTGTATAATGCGACATTTGGAATTAAATGTATCAAAGCTGGTAAATATTAGCAAATGTATTGACAGTTGTTTTATTAACAAGGAAAGTTATTAGCACATTCACTGCCAACAACGTATGAACACGTTTTCAGAATCCAGCTGTTCCCTGCCAACAACGTGTTTACACGTTTTTGGCATCGATTTTTTTTTTTTGACGGTGGGTTGTGCATCTAACCCTTTTACATCTCTTATATAATTATTGGAGCCACCGAACGTTTACAACCCATTCCACCGACCCACTAAGTGGCAACAGGCTAGAGGAAGGAAAGCATTTTTTTAACTTGTCACGCCATTCTCAGCCCAGCCATTCTCCTTTTCGCGCTGATTGCTGGCGATGCGGGATTGCAAATTTACATAATAGATTCAGCCGATCTACTATGATCGGGTGATAGATTACAGGTGGAGGAACACACTTTGAAACACGCAGCATAAATATGACCAGAATCGCAAAAGCTTCTCTCAACCAAAACTCCAAACGAGCGAGTCCATCCCGACTTCCTCAAACAGCGGCCGTGCAGACATGCAGGCACAGGAGAGCAGCAAAGCACTGACTGGTGACAAGCTTGTCCGCCCACGGAGGGAGGAGTTGAAGCAACTCGAGAGGGAGGGAGAGAGAGAGAGAGAGAGAGAGAGAGAGAGAGAGAGAGAGAGAGAGAGAGAGAGAGAGAGAGAGAGAGAGAGAGAGAGAGAGGGAGGGAGAGCGAGAGGGAGGGAGAGAGAGAGAGAGAGCGAGAGGGGGAGGGAGAGAGAGAGAGAGAGAGACAAAAATGAATGGTTAAAGTGACTGTTCCATCCAATTTCACAAAAAGCCGTTTATCTCTGAATATTCTTTCTGACGCTAAAACCATGCTGTATTCAACTGCTAATGCTTACATAACTACTAACTCTACAAACTAACTCTTTTAGACAGAGAAAGTACACATTCTATTAGTACTTTTGAGATATTGTATGTTCACAAACTCCAAGCTGAAACGAATCCTCGGCTCTTGTAAAATGAGCCATAATCCTCAAAAAACGGCTTGGCAGAAGCTACCTACAGCAAAAAAAAACGTCTGGCAGTCAATGTGTTAGATGACTATTAGTGCATGTGTACTCCTGCTAAAATGCCATGACATATGATGAGGGTCCCAGAGGAAGAAAAAACACGCCTACCAAGGAGAGGGGGACGGCTAAGGAAGGCACGCCTACATACCAAGATCTTCCCAGCAGGGAAGTGGTTAAAAACCAGAGTGAGAGGAGAACACAGGGTGCTTTTTCCATCTTTTGATCTCTGCTCTCTACAACTGGTTCTGGTTGTGGCCCACGGGAGAAAGAAGGTTGAAACTGGACCCAGAAATTTCTGTTTGTTGGTATGCATATTGTTTATTGATTACTTGATTCTGCTCTGTATACTGCAATTATTTCTATATAAAAGAACATTTTATTATCAGAAAATCATTTTGTCATTCTGGTTTTGTCATACGTTGAAATCAATTGGACACGTGGGAAAAGTATTAACAACCTTTAAATTACCTTCTGATCGGAGGCCAGGTGCTGTCCTTGGGGACAGGGGCCGGACTGGAATCCAACTTTTCCCAAACATCACCTGGACACATTTTACGGCGAAATTATCTGATAAACTGGCTGCGCATCACATTACTTATTTGCGGGAGTGCACGGGGGAAGTGTAGATTAATCGTATAGCACTAGTACATTAGGTTACAAGTACATACCTCAGTCAGACTCTGGCAAATCCGACATGATTTGCTATCCTGTTGGTGTAGTTTTACACCAACCCTCTCCAGGCGTAGAAATACCCCCTTCTCGAGTGGTTTGCAGCTGCCCAACTTGCCTTTAGAACGAAGGTTTCTCTTAGACAACCTGCAAAAATCGTTCACATTGGTGGTAGCCATCGCGCTGCTGTTGTGGTCGCTAGCAGTAGCCTAGTAAATGAAAGTGTAGTTGGCTCGCGTGCTAACAACAAAGGTCGCAGAGTGATGATGCCATCTGTTGCACTGCGCATGTGCTCTGTGCACTAAGCTGGTTGGATGACGGTTGGGTGATGGAGTGGTCTATCGGGGGGGACGCAACAACCGCTAGAAATCGATTACCAGGGGTGGGGGACCAGACCCTTGTGACTGTAAGCAGGGTGAGCCTGAGAGCAGGTCACTGGGGGCTGGGTTTACCCAGGCTAATCCTATGCAGCATTCAAGCGCCAGGATTGGCCAGGCAGGCGCCCATGCAAACTGTTCTGAATTGCGCACCAAGGTATCCCTCCCTAGCTAGCCTCTCTAGCTCCCTAGCTCAACCACCGAATATAGCTATGAACTACCCCATGCTTCCTCCTTCCTCCACCCGCCTCTTCCGGTCCCCCAACCAACCACAGGAGGACACAAACACAGGTGATTGGCTCACACAGCCTGAGGCGTTCAAGACCCGTCACCAACATCGGCCATAACTGGTCTACTGACACATTCATCATTGTAATATGTAAAGGGTCTATAGAACTTGAGTTCACCCAAAACTAGCAGCTCATGCGACCAGCGGTGAGATGTCTCTGCTGGGTAGATTTGGTTTATTTTACAGAACATAAAATAAGCACAACCAAATGTCAGATAGGTCAGACCACCTTGTTTAACTAAGGTATACCGTATATCTTTAATCTTACAGTTATGGCTGAAACAGAAATAAACAACAAACTATTTCAACAATCAAAATCAATCGGTAGGTATCTACCCAGAAGTGACCTTTGTTGTTAACGTCACGGTGATTCGGTCTATACATCAGATCGCAATTAGGCCTTGCCCCCTTTTAGGGGGAAAACACAAGTCTCTCCGCGTTGACTTCAATGTAAAATAGCACTACCCCAAACAATTATAGAAAAATAACAGAATCAATCTTGTTTATTAATGACCCCAAAACACCATGACATGACAATATATTACAACTCGTCTGGCCATAGAATGGACAAGATACACAGAAAATATTACTTTGACTCATCTAAAATCATGTGACTCATGTCACATGTGACATACTTTTTTTTACAGCCCCATGACTCGCGGAGCGCAGCGTCGTTGTACCCGGCTAGGTGGCTACTTGACTGACGAGTCATGAATTGACTGACGAGTCAACCTGCCATTGTCATCATCCTGTGTGGTGTTATGTCTTTGTGTATGCATTAATCTGGTCGCCAATTAGGCACTCATGTAACTGACTGACTCCTAACATCTGACTGCATTATTGGTGTTTTGTCCTTTGTACCTTGTATCCATGTGGACATAAATGAAGAATTTAAAGGTGTGTGTGTGTGTGTGTGTGTGTGTGTGTGTGTGTGTGTGTGTGTATGTGTGTGTGTGTGAGAGAGAGAGAGAGAGAGATGTGTGCTCGTGCGTGTGTCTGTGTGTGTTAAACGTGTCGTGTGTGTGTGTGTGTGTGTGTGTGTGTGTGTGTGTGTGCGCATGGATGTGTTAAACGTGTGTGTGTGTGTGTGTGTGTGTGTGTGTGTGTGTGTGTGTGTGCACTGATGGCTCTTCAGGAAGCCTGACTGAGTGAAGTGCTGCTGACAGGATTTGACACCTGTTTAGTTTCTCTGCAGTTTGGCTGTAAGGTGCTAACACTCCTCCTCTAAGAACACTGCAGGCAGTGACGGCTGCTGATAGCAATGATGTGGGGTTGGGGAGGCAAGTTTTTTTGTGGGGAGGACAAAGTGAAGCATCAGTTGACGGCTCAGTGTAGCTCAGATCGTCTCTTCAAGATGATTCTCCATAAACACCTGAACAGGTCCACAGCTCCACCACAGGCTTTGAACTCTTCTTACTGTAGATGAGACTAAACTCTGTCTTCAGTTTGCTTCCACTTAGCATGGGGTAAGCCTTCAAGGTGTTGCTCAGTGCATCTTCAGGAAATGTCATCAGGTACTGTTCAAACCTGCACCCATGATGCAAGCTGGCACTGACAAGGTTTGTGAAGGAGATTAGCTAACTCCAGTGACTTATAGAATGATGGTGTTGAACGCCAAACTGAAGTTTACAAACAGGATCCTTGCATATGTCCCCGGGGAGCTGAGATGTTGCAGTATGATGCACTGCTTTACTTGAGTGGGCACAAAAATCATCAAAAAAATCAAGTACTGGTGAGATTATCATGAAAAAATAATGCATTCACTAGTAAGGGAGATTTCGTTATTTAAAAGGGGGGGGGGGGGTCACTGGAGGAAAATAAGGGAGGGTGATGTTTTTGAAAATGTAGTCTCCCGGAGGAATAACACTGGTATTAATTTGAGTCCAGAGGAGGGTCATACAAATTTGAATAGATCAAATATATATTAATTTTATTTTATCTATTTATATATTTTTGCTTTTCGGAATTCAGAAACTATACCCAACAACACCCCTCCTGGCCAAACTTTTTGGTATGACCCGGTGTCGTGGGGGGGGGGAGAAAAGACTCAAAACCATCCAGTAGCCTACAAGCAACACCTGTGTGGAAGAGGGGGAGAGTAAAGATCGATCGGTGTGGAGGCAAGGCACCCCAAATTAATTTAGGCCGATAATAAACACTGGCTATCAAAACACATCAATGTTAATGTCCACATATTGTCAGTTTTGATGCATGAGCATGTCGGGTTTGTTTTAATTAATGCTTGTCACTCAATGTATGGAAACAAGGCTGGATGACTGAACTTCTCTTAAATTTCCAAGAAAGAAAAACAAACACCTGAATATTATGTCAGGGGGAAACTGTTGGATGGGCGGTGGATGGCACAGTATCAAATCAATTTCATCTGCATTAAAGCGGTCTCCTCCTGTGCGTATTACGCGCTGCTTCAGAGCACCTGATCTGATGACTTTGATCTCTATGCAGCCCCTGAATCGCACGCTACAAGCGGAGAATATGAACTTGATACTTGTATATTGCTGTAACGCTCGGTAACACTGTCAGAATACATTCACCTCGAAAACTTTTCAATGAGACAATTCTGTGTGTTATGGAATGCCAGTGATGTACAGGGTATAGGAATTTTGTTGTTTTAGGTGCAAGGCCATTTGGCCTTCGGTGTCGGATATTTTTTTAGGGCACAAGGCCACATGCCAGGGCACAAAGGCAATTGCTCTATTTACCCATCATGAAGAGCGATTTTTCTGAAATGTGTGTTAAAATGAGCCAATTACACATCCTTTGCATAGAGCAGCTACATTAAACTGAGACCACTGATGCTTTTAAAGCAACTGACATTAGCAGGCTGGTAGCAGGGCACTGCCAAGGTGACCTTAGGGATATCAGGGCATCACGGCCAGAAGGAGGGGCAATGGAGGCTAATTCCCACCCTGGTGGTGTAGTGCTGTGGGAACGCACGGGAGCATCGCTCCCCCACTTCTCCAAGTGAGAAGATGGGATCCATCCAGATCGAGAATAGTCACACAGACTAGTTTGCATAATCCCGTTGAAATTCATAGGCTACACATTTTACTGATTGAAGATCCAATCATCACTAATAGGGCTGGGTTCAAAAAATCGATTCTCCGATTTTTAATCGATTTTTATTTTAATCCTTTGATATCGATTCATATGTCCAGAGATCGATTTTTTTTAATTATTATTATTTATTTTATTTTTATTTTTTAAATAAACAGGCTAAAATATTATGCTGTGTGTGGCAGTTGAAACATAGTTTCATCATGTTTGAGCATTAATATCTAGTTTTAGAAATGATATAGGCTGAAATCAAATCACTGTGCATAATTGTGAAAGTGTCTTTATTGACAGATGAAAAGGCTGTTATTTACCCTTTGTCACCACCGGGTGAGATGTGTAACTAAAACCATTAAAATTGACAACCGGTCCTCAACTTTTTTTCCCCATGTATCTACTTGGCGCAGAAAAGGTTGGGAACCCCTGTGTTACGTAACTGGACAGTCATGTAATTCAGGTTACAGCTCAAAAAACACGTTTTGGTATCACTAACCAAATCGATATTGAAATCAATCGAATCGGAATCGAATCGAATCGAATCGGGATTAATCGATTCGCAACCTTGTGAATCGGAATCGAATCGATTCTTGAAATTTGAACCAATACCCAGCTCTAAGTGTACATCATGCAGGAGAGCCAATAAAACAAATTAAATGGTTATCATATGTTCACGTTGAATATGCACCTGTCCTCTCCCGCCCGCCTGACAGCTTCCCTCTGCACCTGTGCGTAAAAGCACATCATGATTGCCTTACCCAAGCCTTTTAGAGATCAAAGCCTTTCCAGAAAGCATTTGGAAATATGAAATCATAAATCTTCATATGAATTTACAATCTAGGCCTACACAGTGCAAGGATCATTCTGACAAAATGTCTTAATAGTTCAATGTGATTTCTCCACGTGTAGGGCTTATAGAATCACATCATAATTTATTATAACAGCTATTTAGATAATCAGGTTTCTACAAAACCATGGACTGCTATACAGTACCTCGTTTTAATCAGAAGGAGGACTTTCCACTAGGGGTGTCACGATACACTCAGTTGACGATACGATACGTATCACGATACTGGGTTCACGATAACGATACGATACGATACGATTTTAACAATATTTTTTTAAACTTGAATAATGACAATATATGACTGGAAAAGTAGTATTTTTTTTTTTTTTTATGCACAAATACAAAACATGCTGTTGTGGGAAATTGTTATTACAATAACAACTACAAAAAACATGAGATTGGAGATAAGGCTTATCTTGAAATAGAATGAGTTACACCCTCACTTAGATTTACTTTGAACTAAAAGGTTTCTCAGCAGTATAAATTCTCATTATGCATCTTCAGTTTTTCTTCAAACTCAAACAACAAGACCTTTCTTAGTCTATTTTTTATGCATCTTCAGTTTTTCCTGTCAAGTAAACAGTTTTGCCAGAAACTCAATTGAATGGTTTCTCTCCTGTATAACTTCTCATGTGTCTCTTCAGAGACTTGTTCAACTGAACTACTTTCCACACATTGAACTTCAACAAACAAAGACGTTTCTTTGTCTATTTTTGAAAAAAAAAAAAAAAAAAAAATCACGATATGAGATTTCATCTCAACGATACATATCGTGACGTTTTACTATCGCGAAATTTCGTGGAACGATATATTGTGACACCCCTACTTTCCACTCAAATTAATCTAACAATTAAAGAATACATATAACGGAGCTTGCAGCGTTTTTCCTACAGACAACCTGAGTAAATTAGGCTGTTACTGCAGCTGTTTTGAAAAGGCGATCTGAACATGACACAATTTTGTCCCATGCGTGATGCTCATGGTACCTATGATTTTATTGACACTGAACATTGTTTCACAAGCGAAAATAGTATAACATTTGTTTGGGGAGGGTCAATCACAATTTTCCACTTGTGGAGGGTCAAGGAAAAATATATTTTGGTCAGAGAAGGGTCACAGCTTTTTATTTCAGAGTGCTGAAAATCCCTCCAGTGACCCCCCCTTTTAAATAGCGATTGGTCCCTAACCACTCAGTATGATTCTCTACTTTACTTGAAGTGGCAAAAACAGTAACTAATGCAATCTAATCAGTAATGATGCATTCCTAGTAGCCACTCACGTTGCCTGAGCCGACTAATAACTAATATTCAATCTATTCACTCTGAGAACTCTGAGTAACTGTGACAATCAACTGTCTGTCTTTAGCCCTAGTCTCTACTCCAAAACACTCTGAGTTACTGTGACACAGTCAACTGTCTGTCTTTAGCTAGTCACTACTCCTGAGACGGTCACTAGTCACAGGCCAGTGCTTCCCCCTCTGTCTGTGGCAGGGGAGCTATCCGAGGTGCTGAACCCGGTAACTCGTGCTGCCATGTTCAGCTTGAAGTACAATTACATTACATTACATTACGTCATTTGGCAGACGCTTTTATCCAAAGCGACTTACAATAACACATTTTTTGTCAGCAATAGAGCAATCAACTATGGAGCACAGTCTATGACAGCTACAACTTCTGAAGGAACAGTGGTACAAGTTTAGTTTTTTATTTTTTTATTTTTATTTTTTTAATAAGGAAAGAGAGAGAACGAAGTAAGATCAAGAAGGGCCCAGATGAAGCCTGAAATGGTGTGTCTTTAGTCTTTTCCGAAAGATCGGCAGTGATTCAGCTGTCCTGACCGAAGGTGGAAGCTCGTTCCACCATTGAGGTGCCAGGGACGAGAAGAGTCGAGATCGGGATGAGCGACTTTTGAGCCCCCGTAGCGAAGGAGGGGCGAGGCGACCTGCACTGGTGGAGGAGCGAAGGGAGCGCTGAGAGGTTTGGAACCTGACCATGGATTGCAGGTACAGGGGAGCTGACTGGTGTACTGCCCTGTAGGCCAGTACCAGTGTCTTGAATTTGATGCGGGCCGAGATGGGAAGCCAGTGGAGCTCCTGGAAGAGGGGAGTGACGTGAGAGAATTTGGGTTGGTTGAATACCAGACGGGCTGCAGCGTTCTGAATGAGCTGAAGCGGTCGGATGTCGGTGGCAGGTAGGCCGGCCAGGAGCACGTTGCAGTAGTCCAGGCGGGAGGAGACAAGAGACTGGACCAGGAGTTGAGTCGCTTCTCTTGTGAGAAAGGGACATATTTTGCGGATGTTGTAGAGAGAGAACCTACAACTACGTACAACTTATGTGGCTAATTTAATATATCAATAATAATATCAATTGTATTGGCTCCAAACCAAGACTAAACAGAGCCAAGGATTTTAAATTACATTTTAAATATAATGATGTCTCTGTTAAAACCTCTGTAAAAAACAACGACAACAAAAAACTCTGTAAACTACCTGGGCTGCACACTTGACGCCAATGTAGGGGGTGCAGGTACGGCCCTAAAAGTGTCAGGGAAGGTGAACGCTACAACTAAGTTCCTGGCCAGAAAGTCTGAATTCCTGGAGAGGGAAAGTCAGAAACTTGTGCCATCCAGCTTAATTCAATGCCACTTTGACTATGTGAGCACAACCTGGTTGAGCAGTCTTCCCAAGCTGTGCAAGACAAAGCTCCAGGTCTCTCAAAACAAACTGATTAAAGTGGTCTTACAT
Organism: Poromitra crassiceps; assembly: GCF_964638095.1. Taxonomy (NCBI): domain Eukaryota; kingdom Metazoa; phylum Chordata; class Actinopteri; order Beryciformes; family Melamphaidae; genus Poromitra; species Poromitra crassiceps. The sequence goes on from NC_139628.1 coordinate 12,002,607, forward strand.
CTCGGGGCCCGAGAACATATAGGGAGGAACCAGTTCAAACAGCTAAACTGGCTACCTGTGGAGTCCAGAGTGACACAGCTAAAACGCTGTCAGGTCCATCAAATTATAAATGGTACAGCCCCCAATTACTTCTTAGATTTCTTCCCACAGGTCAGAGAGGCCCACAAGCACAACACCAGGTCTAGTGTAGCAAGTCTGACGGTAAATGGTAAAGATCAGTAGTCAGATGGGCAAACGTTTTTTCAGATACTCGGGGGACCCTGATTGGAATAAGCATTAAACAGACTACTAACATAGTCATGTTTAAGGCTAAACTGAAACAATGACTTCTAGGTAGCGTTCTACTCTAAAGCTATTTGTGTATGCAGCAGGTTGGGAATTACACGCAGGCCATGGAGGTCATGGCCTGTGTTGCCCCTCCCTCTGGCCGTGATGCCCTGAGATCCCTAAGGCCACCTTGACAGTGCCCTGCTACCAGCCTGCAACTGTCAGTTGCTTTAAGAGGCATCAGTGGTCTCAGTTTAATGTAGCCTGGCCTATGCAAAGGATGTGTCATCGGTTCATTTTAACACATTCAGTGCCAAGGACGTCTGTGGACGTCCTAAAAAAAAGTAACGAGGAGTGCCAAGGACGTCTGTGGACGTCCTAAAATCATAATTCATATTATTCCATAATTCTGCTGTTTAAGGTCGTACCTAGCCAGTGAGCATGAATCCCTTCAAGGGATCACACGGCGCCACCTTAAACATCGTCACAGGAGCTGCTCCACCCACCTCAGATCCTTTACTTTGTACAGGAGACAGCGGAGAAAGTGGAAACCGATGCATGCTTTCTGCCAGAGCCGTATATATTGCTCTGTCTACAGCGGAGAGTGGGCTCGGCTGCATCCGCGCTCACAACTGAGCTCTTATGCTTCTATCTATCTCCACACGATTTCCTAGAAAGCCAGCATCCGAAGCCGAACGGCCATGCCTTTTCGTTCAGTCGCGTTTGCCAGCGCGCATCATTTCCTTGATGGGCGCTGGGATCTGTCCGGGGCAAAAACGAGAAAACAAACTCTGTGCGTGTGGGAGGAGCCCGCAGCTCAGAGGTGGAGAGGGGGGAGGGGGGGGGGGGGGGAGAGGGGTGTGTGACACACAGGCTGCACAGAAACCACACCACACGCCACCACATCAGAAAACACCAGCCAGAGTCAGTGAATGTGCTCGAAATTAGAGTGCAAAAGGTATTCATAAAAGGGCCTATATCTTGGAAAGTAAAAAAAAACGACAGAAAACCCTTGAAAGTGCACTTTTTTGAGAGGCTGTAATTTCATAATGGAACTGTCTAGAAACAAAATTTCTTCTTTGGAAGAAGCAGGAGTGTTCAATGTTTCATTAAAGTCCAGCCCCGTTAATATAGCCATAATATAAAAAATTCTATAGCTGTTTTCAACTGAATGGAAGTGAATCTGGCACAGGCTCCAGACAATTTTACTGAAGCGCTGTGGCACTCAATGTGTTAACACACATTTCAGAAAAATCCCTCTTCATGATGTCAATAGAGCAATGACCTTTGTGCCCTAAAAGAAATTGTGATGCTGAAGGCCAAATGGCCTTGCCCCTAAAATGATGAAATTCCCACCCTGGTATGCAGGACGGTATGTAGCAGATTTCATGAGGTTGTATTACATTAGTTATTTGTATGATTGTTGTTGTGAATACTTTTTGTGTTGGATGCTACTGTGTTTTTATGTGTGACCAATGCTGTACTCCACTATCAGTACAGAGCAGTCCAACAGGGAAGAGTCACTAGGAGCAGAACAGTCCAACAGGGAGGATTTCACAGGGAGTATCTCCGAACAGGCCAGGACCACAGCAGTACAAGACAATAATCAGCGACTGGGTCTGCAAGTAAACGTGTTTAAATAGACAGTCAACCAGGTGCAGAAAGTTACAGAATCAGTGGGGTTATTGAATTATTGTTTTCGCCTTCCTATTGGCTCCGGCGCTGCCCTGTCTCCCGCCATTGTTCCTGAGGCGGAAAGGCAGATCAGCACCTTGGACAGCGACGGGACAACCTCCGCGTACCCGGGTCGCTCGCCCTCCGGCCATTTCAGCACCACGGCCAGCTCCGCTACTGTGACCCCTTCCAGTGCCGCTAGGCCCTGCCTCTGCGTGTATGTCATTAACAAAACATTAACTTCAAACATAAGAAAATGCTTCAAATATTGTAGTTTGAAAGTTATAACAGGAAGTGGTGGTGTTTATCTTGGGTCTTGGTAACATGAGTCAACGTGAGTCTACTAGAGAAAGAAGAAATTGTGTAAAAACGGCATGTGTCAAGTGAATAAGAATACAGAGCCACAAAGGAAACTTTTCCAGCTTCATCATGTGCAAAAGTGGATATTTCGTCTTTCATTCCCTGTTGCCATCTATACTACGGTCGGAAGGCTTTGACTAGGAAGGCAAGTAACATCAACAACACTGGTAACTGCGTCTACAAAGTACTTAAACAGTCAATTGAGCTAACCTGATCAAAACCATCTGAATTAAATAGAATATGTAAGTGAGAAGGTCTAATGAGGCAGAATCATTCACAGATGACATCCAACGCTAATGTTATGTAGGCTACTTCATGCACACTTCAGACAGGGCTATTGACATGTCCATATTATTGTCTCTGCACATGTTGTCACCGAGCTATTGTGGGGAATGCGCCTGTTAATGCGCTCATTAACTACAGTTACTGCAGAGTCCACTGTATAAGGGCAGGCAGCTGCGTGTGTGGAAGAGAGGGAGAGAGTGTGTGTGACGTCACCGTCAACTTATTAACATTATACTGTATATTGAATTTCAGCCCAATTATGGCAAATTCTGCAGTATTCTACGTTTTACAGTAGATTCCATTTTTATTGGTCAATTCCGCAATTCCGTCCGCGATTCCATGAATGCGGATTTCATATGGCTCTATTTACATGGAACACAGAGAAAGCAGATTATTTATATCCCTGTATACAAGTACTAGTATCCCGGTTACTGATTATGCTATTTGCACAGGTACCTGTAGTCTTTACAACACAAACCAGCATCATTATTATTATTATTATTATTTCTGCTTGTATTTGGTGTGTGTGACTGGTCTGTCCCCATTTGGTGCTTCTTTCTTTCATTTTAGCCACAACACGTTCATCCTGTAGTCTGTAGACTACAGACTTGAAGAGGTCAGCATTTCAATGCTTTCTCCTAAGCTGCCAACTACATTTAATTCTTTCATCACCGAAAGAAAAAACAGAAAAACTGCATTTCCTCATCGCTCCAGAAGTGAGACTTTGTTCAAGCCGTACCTGCGCAGGTGGTCTGCTGCAGTCAGAAACCAGGATAAGGTGTATTGCAGCAGTATCCCGGGAGTACTCCAGCTAGCATAACCGCGTTTATCAAAACCGGGATAAGGGCTTATCCAGGTTTCTGAAATCAGGATGTTTACATCCGCAAACACAAAAACGGGATACTCCAAAACCCACCACAGTAACCGGGATACTCATGTCCATGTAAACGCAGTGTTTTTGGTTGTTTTGTTTTGTTTCCGCCCCCCCTGCGGGTGGGAGACAAAGGGATTACATTTTAAGTGTGTGTGTGTGTGTGTGTGTGTGTGTGTGTGTGTGTGTGTGTGTGTGTGTGTGTGTGTGTGTGTGTGTGTGTGTGTGTGTGTGTGATCACTCTGTGTCTCATGCAGTGTTTAAAAGTGTCGCTCTAGATGAGAGCATTATCATCTTCACTCTAAAAGCAAGACTGCAGGTTTTACCAACCAAGCTCAATCTTTCCATCTGGCTTCCTGACAGTCATGCTCCTCACTGTATACATCATGGTCATGAACAGGTAACTGAAACCATGGCTCACATCTCAAATGGTTGCCATGCATACAAAGGGCTTTACATAATAGGCATGACAGGTTAGTGGATCTGATATCAAAAGATATCTCTTCTATTTTCGGGTCTTCAATATCGCTTTTTAAACATTCTATTGTGAAGCCGAGCTTGTTCAGTCTGTGTAGTGACAGATGTGTTCTCGAGTATTCCAGCTAACACTCCTTATGTTGTTGTTGTCAATGAAAATTGTAGAGAGGTGTTTGTTCTAGAGGTTGGCTGTACGTTTGACCACAGCCTAGAGGAGGCCTTTCTAACCAAGATGATGAAATACCAACAGCTAGAACAGACCATTTCACAGCTGGGCTACAGGTGTAAACTTCTAGTTTTCATATTTGGTAGCCTAGGTCATGTCCATAAGCTGGTTGTGAGAGGCCTTCAGATGGCTGGTCTCCCAAAGAGAAGGGCCAAGCAGTTAGCGAGATATTGTTCAATATCTGCTATTATCGGCAGCCACTCAATATGGAGGAGGTGCTGCTTTTTGTACCCATGAAGTGGATACTGACCGCTATCTTGCATTACAGTATAACTGTATATATCAACCTGCCATGTTATCATCCTGTGTGTTTCTTGTGTGTATGCATTATTGTGTTTGCCGTCTGGGCACTCATGTAACTGACTGACTCCCAGCATCTGACTGCACTATTATTGTTTATGTCCTTTGCATACTTGTATTTATGTGGACATAAATAAATACCGTAATTCTTCCAATAAGCGCCTCCACTCTAATTGCCGCCGGGTCTTCCATTTCCCGCCGGGTCCAAATTGATTTAGCATAATAAGCGCCTGACTCATTTTCCCGCCGGGGCCGGAAATGGAATTTTATTTTGGTTACCGTTCGAGCTACCGGAAACACCCGAAGCATGAGAGAGCAAGAAAAAGTGGGAGGGGACAGTGAATGAATAGAAAGAGAGACGAAATGGCGGACAGAGCAGATGCACGAAAAACAGGGAAGCAACTAAAGAAATATGACATTACCTTCAAGTTGAGGGCGGTGAAGTATGCAGAGGAGTATTCTGGTGAAGCAGCGGCTCGCCAATTTGGGGTCGACCCCAAACGAATCCGTGAGTGGCGAAAGCAGAAAAAAGAACTTGTCGCCCAGGGCACTGCTGACGGCAAGCGAGCACGCCTGAGAGGGGCCGGGAGAAAGAAGAAGAGTGAAGAGCTTGAGGTCTGCCTCTGCCATTGGATCCAGTCGATGAGGGCTCGTGACCTGAGAGTTTCTCGTAACATGATCAAAGTGAGAGCCAGAGAGTTGTTCGCCTCGGTGACCGACAAAAAAGAGGGAGAAGTCTTCCTTGCCAGCAACGGTTGGCTAGACAAATTCTTGAGGAGGAATAACTATAGTGTGAGGAAACGCACCACCATTGCCCAGAAAGATGCAAGTGTGAGCACGGAGAAGCTAGTCAATTTTTTTGTGTTTACAAGTCGCATGATCGAGACGAAGAGGATTGTAACAAAGAATATCATCGCTATGGATGAGACGGCAGTGTGGTTTGACATGGTGGGATCCACCACCGTGAATGAGAGAGGGGCACCCACGGTGTCACTCAAATCCACCGGGCATGAGAAATGCCACATCACTGTTGTGCTCGCAGCAAAAGCGGACGGGACTAAACTGAAGCCCTTCATTGTTTTCAAAGCCGCCGTCAGGGACGTTAAAGCCATGCAAATCATCCCTGGCGTTGTGATCGTGTCGTCTAAAAATGGATGGCTCAATGATGACTTGACCAAGCAGTGGCTCCAGAAGGTGGTTGGAAAGTTCTGCTTCCAGCCCAGAATGCTCGTCTGGGACTCGTACAGGTGTCACCTGAGCGTGGCCACCAAGGCGGAGCTGAAGCGTGGATACAACCTCACGCCCGCTGTCATACCCGGTGGGTGTACGAAGTACGTCCAGGCGCCCGACGTAGTCTGGAACGGCCCGTTCAAGGCGCACCTGAGAGCGGCCTGGGATGATTGGATGGCGGGGGACCAAGACAAGGAATACACCAAGGCAGGAAACATGAGAGCCCCCTCACGCCGCCTCTTGGTCGGGTGGGTGAAGAAGGCGTGGGAGCAGCTGGACCCCGAGACCATCAGAAGGTCGTTCAAGGTAAGACACGTGTGTGTGTGTGTGTGTGTGTGTGTGTGTGTGTGTGTGTGTGTGTGTGTGTTTCTGTTTACGGTATGTGAAAACCCCCAGCCCCAATTTGCTGCTTGTTTCATCCTCAAGGTGTGTGGGCAGGGAGTTCCCAGCGACGGCAGTGAGGACCACATGATTCACTGCTTGAAGGCAGGGGAGCCGTGCGCGGCCGGGCGACTGGAGCTGGCCAGGGCTCGAGAAAAAGCAATTGTCCAGAATGTAGATGAGGAGGAGGTAGAGGGAGAGAGCGATGAAGATGAACAGTTTAACAATGAACTGGTGATTGAGGATGATGGTGATGAGGATGAGGAGGAGGGGGAGGAGGAGGAGGAGGAGGAGGAGGAGGAGGAGGAGGAGGAGGAGGAGGAGGAGGAGGAGGAGGAGGGTAGTTGAGCAGTTTACTTTTGTGTGTTTGGTGTAGTTGTGCATTTGTTTTACCAGTACTTTTATTGTTGTGTGATTGTACGGTAGTTTTTATTGTACAGTATTTTTATTTGCAGATGGTAGGGTACTGTAGCTATTTTATTTTTATTTGTTGTTCTTTGTTGTTGTTACACTAAGTATGTTGCACTACTACCGCAGTATAGCCTAGCCTCACTGCCTACAGCATTTTGAATGTCTAAAAATGACACTTTATTCTGCTACCGCAGTTTTAACTGCGTGTATAGCATAGCCTCACTGTCAGAGCATTTTGAATGTCTAAAAATTACACTTTATTCTACTACTGCAGTTTTTACTGCGTGTATAGCATAGCCTCACTGTCAGAGCATTTTGAATGTCTAAAAATGACACTTTATTTTGTACTGTGAAAGCATTTATGTTCAAAAAATAATAAAGGCCTGGCTCAATTATGCCCAAATGGAAACAACCGCCTGACTCTAATTGCCGCCTGGTCTTCCTTTTACCGCCTGGTCCAAATTGATTTAGCATAATAAGCGCCCGGGCTCTTATTGGCAGTTTTACGGTATTTCAAATGTGTGTGTGTGTGTGTGTGTGTGTGTGTGTGTGTGTGTGTGTGTGTGTGTGTGTGTGTGTGTGTGTGTGTGTGTGTGTGTGTGTGTGTGTGTGTGTGTGTGTGAAGGCGGGCTAATCAGAACGAGATTAACATTTTCAGGCAGGAGAAAACTTGGCTGTATGCAGAACACCTGTGTGAGCAGCCTGGTGAGAGAGGCCCCATCTCCTGGAAAATGTAGTCTCTAAAGGCCACATTCAGCTACCATCCATCGAGACGTACATGTAGTGGGGCTGTAGTACGTCACCCCCCCTTTCTGCCTTCTCCCCTTCAAAGCAAGCATGTGTGCGAGCGAACCAGGAAAATATGATTAACATTGATTGATTAACAAACTAACCAGAGGATTTTTATTGTGAAGAACAGATATACAGCCGTGACCTTTGAGAGAGAGAGAGAGGGGGGGAGAGAGAAGAGAAGAGTGAAACAGAGCAGAGCTCTGTGTGTGTGTGTGTATGGGGTGTATACTGTGCCAGTGATGTACTCACAGAGCAGCCACTCGTGTCGAACGTCGCCTACCCCCACGCGTGAGAAGCTACGTGACGTGTGCCGTACGTGTCCATCGTCGCCTACTCAGCTACGTTACGTGTGACGTGCGTCTGCATTAGAGCCAAAGTTACGCCCACTTCCTGTTTAAGCAAACGCACCAGAGCATTCCTCCGCCATTCTTTTTTCCATCAACATTTTGTAAAATGTTTACAACAATCGTACAACAATGATTCGGGTATATTTAGAATCATGAAAGACCATTTCACCCGCCAAAACTGGTGGGTGAATGGCTCTGGTGCATTATGCCTAATCCGGAATTTGGCGTGACTTTGGCTCTCATCCTGCCTGAGTGTCTGTGTGATTGTTGAAACAATAAACAATAGTCCCGTGATTCCCAACCGTTTCCATATCAAGGACCCTAATCCACATTAAGATCAGGTTTTGTCTCATCGTACCCAAATCATAGATAGGCTATATATTTTAATTTAGATGATTTTGTGCAGAATTCCATGATCATTCTTGTAGGCTACATTCTGTAATTTATTTTAGGTTCCTGTAGGCCTACATTAAGTAGGCCTAATCGTGGAGTTTAACATTAACAATTATAGCCCTCCTTAATTTTTACTAGTATCATAGTATTGTTGTTGTTGTTCAAAATGTAGGCTACAATACAAATATTTTGGGAACATTGCCAGCCAGGCAGACTGAATGTAAATGTATCCAAACTAATGGAACAGGGGGTCAGCATTTACAACTTGTCTTATTTCATTTTCACATCCATAACACAGGGATCTTGTAGCCTATGTCTGAAATGCAAGAATCAGTGTTCTAGAAGAAACATTTAAACTGAATGAGCTAGCATCATGTGTGTGTGTTCATGTTGTGACTGCTTGAAACTTCTATGGAAAGTTTGTCAACCTTGTCATGCCTTACAGCAGGGTTGAAGTTTCAATAGAATATAAACTGACCCGCACTCAGGAAAACAGTTTTCTTTTCTTACATGATGTCCATGGTGCAGCCAGACGTTTTGACCACTGCCTTCTTCAGTAGCTGCATTTTGTAACGTTTTTTTTTGGGGGGGTGAGCACATTGGTTGTCGAAACATTACAGCAAGGGTGCACTGCCCACACTTTTTTGCTCAACATGATCTACCAACCGCCCCCCCACCCAATATCAAAAAACATAAAAAAAAAAACACATTGCTGCACAGACATACCACAAGACAATACATTTCATGCTGTTTTATGGTTGTTTAGGTTCCTACATTAATTTGGAAATACATTAAGTTGGAAGTCAGTTAGGAAAGGCTAAGAGGTTTCAGGAGCAATTTCAATATGATTGATGTTTTCTGTATTCATCAGTAAGTGGTAAACCTTTTTCAGTGCCCTTGATAGAGAACTGCACAGCCGGTGTCATCAATTGTAATGCAGTTACAGATAGACCTGATATCAGAGTTAACCCTATGTGAAAACTTTTTCTTAAAATGTAGGCTACCTGTAATACCTTACACTAAAATAGACAGGAACATTTTCAGGTTTTGTTATCTATTATGGATTTATCTTTTTGTCTGGGGCATGTGGCCCATGAGTTTGACACCGCTGTTCAACAGAACTGAATCACAGCCCCAATCATCACATTTTCCCTCCACCAACTGCAACAGGTAACAGCAAAAATATTTGTCTTGCTCTCACTTCAAATAGCGAGACAAAAATAATATACAAGGAATAGTATTTAATAAATTTCACACACAGTAAGACTAGCACCTTTTTTATTTAGGCCTAACTGCTACACCAATGAGGCTCTTTTTTTATTTGTCTGTCTACTGGTGGACAGTTTAAACCAAGGGAAAAAATGGAGCCACATGGAATTGGCCTTGAAATCTGTGCGCTGTGTGAATCCATCCACATAGTCAGAGTGGACATTGTTGAGGATTGTAAAGACCTGGGAGTGTACATTGACAAAGACTGGAAGGTCCACAAGTAGCCGACTTCAACTCGACAGCGCTGCTTAATCCAGAACCTTACTTCCGGGCGGGAACTCTTGAGAGTAAAAAAACTGGTCCATTGGAGTGAACGGAGATGTCGCGACTCTTCTATATAGATGGCTCTGGTTTGACTGCCCCCCCCCCCCCTACACACACCATGCATTGCTGGAAAGGCTTCCTCAAGCTTGGCCTTCACCTCTGTCGCTGTCCCATCAGTAGGAAATATGAGTTTTCCGGCCAATGACTGTTTAGTCTGCAGATAAAACACAATGACAAAAGGGTTTTATTGAGTAGACGCAGTATATATAAAAGTATATTAGTATGTAGTAATAGTGAAGAAGTGACGCAGTAGTATATATAAAAAACTAAATTGTACTGCTAAATCCTGTGGGTGCAGAGGCTGTGTGGATGCTTATGTCGGCTGACATCTCCATCCTTGTTTAAACAGCCAATGTTATCCTGGATGGGCTGCTGCAGAGGGAAATTAAAGTCTGCTTAAGAAGCTCCATCTGAACATGACAGCCCTCCTCTACTTCACTGCCAAAGTGAACGTCACTTCCTTTACGTTCCAAATTACATCTTAAAACATTGATTCAGTATTCTGTAGTGGAATACATTTTAAAAGTAACTATCCCAACACTGCCTAAAGGTGACTATTTGCATGACTGTCTAAAGTCAACAGACTAAATCAGAGTTTCATCTTTTTTTTTCTAATTAAGGATCACTTGGCAATGGCAAAGCACATTGTAGTCTAGATTGGGAAAGTCTCATCCCTTGTTACCTGAAGTAGCTGTTTCTCCACATCTTCGAGTTTCTGTCAAAGCAGCTTCAGGTCCGTCTTGAAGCCCTCCACCTCCATGGCCCTCCTCTTCTCCTGCGCCTTGGAATGCGGAGTCATCAGCTGAAGACGCTTGGCCCTCTTGTGTGAACGCTCCTGCACACAAATAATTAGTTGGTATTTGTAATGGGAAGAAAAGTGTTGCTACCTTCAAAGTACTTTACATTGTATGAAGCAAAACCAAGACAAAATATGAACTTAAATCATGTCTGTTGTTTACCACTCAGATTTGAATAAGCATCAATCCTACTGGTGTACCTTGAATATCTCCCTGCCCATGTCCCTTTTCTCTCTGATTTGGGACAGCTCAGTGTCCAGGGTGATACACTGCTCCCTGTACATCTCGTCTCCTCCTCTCCCACCCGTGTCTCCCATCTGCTCCTCTCCTGCCCTGCCCTCCTCTCCTCTCCTCTCCTGGAATAGAGGGACACACGAACCGCTCTCCAATTGAAGCAGTGGGACATAAAAGAAGAAGACATCAACAGTAGCCTTCACAGTAATCTAAAAAATAATATTGATGATAGAGATCAATCAAGACATTTTTCATGCTGTAACCTCAGCCTTAACCATCATGCGCTTCCAAAGTTATACAGCTGGACAATGCCAGCAATCATGTTGTCATTAAAATAATCTGATGAGTCGAGTAGAGGGAGACTTAGAACAAACCCGCAGGTAATATAAATATATATATATATATATATCCTATATATATATATATATATATCCAAGTGCTATAGGAATTAAAGTTATTTTATGGCAGCCTGTATACACTAGAAGGCAGATTTCATTTCTGCACAATTACACAGGTCATAGGACTTCTTTGTGGTGACTGTACAAAAGTTCACTTACTTCCTGAAAACTTCACTGGGGCTGAGATTTGTGGCAGAGGAGCTGCTGCCCACGATGGTATTCTTACCACAGAGAGCAACATTGGCCACATGGTCACAGGACCAGGGTAAAGAAAGGGCTCTGGAAGGAGCTGCCTAAGTAGTAAAACATCCAGGCAATGAAGATAATATAGTGAAGGCACAGCAGAGTTGACACAGGTATTGGCATCCTAATGCCAATACATGCAGTCAGAGACACAACTTCAAGTATCTCTGAACAGCAGTATCCAGAGGTACGCAATATTATGAAAAGCATAATGTCTGTTAATTTACAGTATTACTACTTTTGTCAGGATTGGCTGCTAACTAGGGCATTCAATTATTCAAATTATTTACAATCATTTAATTTCAACCATTGGATGCTGAAACGTTCCAGAGAATGAATCCAGAACTGTGAACGGACTGGATTTCTTCACATACTCTACATGACTGACATGATTACTCTAACATTAGGTTGCCTCATTGAATTGCAGTGTGTGCTGGTCTGTAATTATTGGACTAAAAGCATGATGGGGGGGGGGGGGGGGGGATTACCTTTGAAGAGAGGGAAGCACTTCCACACAGTGATGGCCAGGGTGCTCCGTACTCATTTGGACACATCCTGGCCTAGACTCAGCTCCATGAGGAAGAGTGGAACACCACAAGAGCATAATGAAGCAGGGGATGAGAAACACACCTGTGTGGGCATACAGTAAGAGACAGGTCAGCTTGCAAAAGCCTGTAGCGGCAGGTTTTGTGCTCACTTACACAGCCTACAGTTTATAGGTGGCTGCCCCGCAGACAGATGTGGCATTTTTTTAACATAACATGTATGTTGTACACGCTGGTATTCTGGACTCTATTTCCCACAATCCATCAAACCCTTTCATCTCACCTTTGTCCCCCAATGTTGTATATCCCGAGTTCATCCACAGAATGTTAATTTATGTTGAATACAGTGTTCATCATTAGTGCTACTACAGACTGTTTAGTTTATTGGTTGCATTTCACTGGCTAGAGAGGTGGTTGTTATATTGATCATTGTAGCCTATATTTATTATTTTTCAATGTAATCATTTGGTTCTCCGCTAGACCACAAGCCTGCATGTGTATATGAGAAAGGCACTGTCTCCTTCTCAAAATGTGTCATGTCAGACCACAGACCCCCATTTGATAAGATTATGTCCCAGTGTCCCCCATCTGATAAGAGTTTAGCTTTTGTTGTAAACCTCCCACTGTCAGGGCCCTGTCTTGCAGCCTGCTTCTGGGGGGTGCAATTCTTAAAAGACGTTCAGGCCATTCAGTCCCTGCTCCTCTCCAATGCACTGTATGTGCTGTTTGATGTAGTTTGTGTTGTCCAGTTATTTCTCCTTAGTTTTAGCTAGCAAGTTATTGTGCCTACAGCCTAGGTGGGCTAGCTTGTCAAAAGTGCTATTCTGTACAGAGTTTGCATGTTCTCCCCAGGTTACCTCAGGATTTAACCCCCCATGAAAAACATGCAAAGAATAAAAGAAAAAAGGTTTTACTTTGGTGTATGACTCCACTCCCCAGTCAGCAAATCAGCCTAATGACCCCAACAACAGGCTCTACAAGACAGGCGTGACGCAGTTTGTTTACCAAAATGCTGCTTGGCTGATCCCTTAGCTAATATAGGCTAATTGCTATGCTACGTACCTTTTCCAGGCGTACGTTTTCCAGGCGTACGTTATCCAGGCGTTATCCAGGCGTACGTTAACCATGCGTACGTTATCCAGGCATTTATCCAGGCGTACATTAACCAGGCGTACGTTATCCACACGCAAATCCACACGTACGTTCTCCATGTGCAAAGTGCAAAATATCATCTTTGCAGCAAGCGTCGCCGCTACGCCGCCCTCTTTGACGGTGATCAGGTGAGCTACGTCGCTGCGTCGCCGCTACGTCGCCGCCACGCATGCGTCCGCATACCGTGTAAATTTCCATGGAGACCAATGTTTTTTTTCAAGACATGCACGCATACGTAGGCACGTAGCTTCGACACGTTCGACTGCTCACTCAGCCCAGACTGGCACAGTATACACCCCATATGTGTGTGCGTGCGTGCGTGCGTGCGTGCGTGTGTGTGACATCTAGATGGACCTATTTAGAGTGGACGTCACAGGCTTAGTTGCGCACGCATCGCCATATCCAAAACTCTGAGGAAGCAAGTGAAGCCGAAATTAAGAGAATACAGGAAAAAGGCTTCTTGTGCCGTATAGATACTGGACATTCTCACTAGGAATATGACGATGTGCGGCACTGCAACTATTGCCGATAGTTGGATCCTAGACCCATCCTGACAGTGAGTACGGGTCAAGAAACCTCACCCCATTGAAAGAGTTAGCTTATTGTGTAAGGTAACCTGTCTGTTGCTGGCAAAGCTTTAAAATACGCGGAGAAGGCGTCGCGGATCTTCCATATTTCTATGACAGCTGAACCGCTAGTTATAACTTTCTGCAACCAGTTCGGCTCCGTTTCGGGTTGCCCCCCCCCCCCCCCCCACACACACAAAAAAAAAGTTGGATCGCTACGTGTTTTTCACGCATCCCCCTGCTTCGCCCACTGCGGGAGCCTGATTGACTACCCGCATTGACTACCTACATTCCACTAGGTCCGTGTTCGGTCCGTCTGCGCTGCGGTACGGCATCGGAGCCGATACGTTTCCACTCTAATCATTGTGTCAACTCCCACCTACTCCGCTGCGTTGCGTGTCTACTCCGTCCCAGCTCCGACGATCCGGAGCTCTCCGAAAAAGATACGCAAGGGTTCTATTTTTCACGGATGACGGAGCAAAGCCGCAGCAAGTTGGGCGGAGCCAGGCATGAAATCAACAGGGCAGAGGTGTTTACAGCATTCAATATCAAGCCAGAGGACAAATATGTATGAGGAAAAGTTCATAATTGAAGTGGAAAACCACAAAATAATATATGACACAACACATCCTTTTTACAAGGACAACACCAAGCAAGTCCACCCCTCCTCTGCTCCTCCAGTTGGGAACAATGATCTTCTGCCTGTTTGTCGTTGTATTTATCCCACATACAAATTGTCTCGCTCGATTTTACAGTGATAACCTGTCGGTCTCGTCACTCTAGCTGTCTGGCGCAGCTGATCCGTGACGTGCTCTACACGCAGCCAGTGAGTGTTGCCGCAGCACAGAGCACGGAGTAAAACCGGAGATCAGCCGCAAAGCAACGCAATGCAACCAGTGGAATGCCGGCGTCTATGGAATGCCTGATCCTGTGTGAAGTCAGTAGTTCCCAACCTTGGGCTCGCAACGCCAGGTGGGGTCACCTGGAATTCTAATGGGGTCACCTGAAAAAAGTCTCTAAGTCCCAACCTTGGGCCGCCTGTTGTTGCCGTTTTTTTTAACACCACACACAATTTAAAACTACCGAAGGGAATTGAGGGCCACATGTGAAAAAGTTATTTGAGTTCTGAGTTTAAGTCAGGATTCAAAGGATAGTCAGGATGCTGACAATAAAGTTAGAATTGTGAGTTCAATGTCTGGAGAAAAAAAAGAAAGAAAAAGAAATCATGCTACAAAACTAAAAACTCCCCCATGCAGCCATGTCCTTGTATGTTGAGTGTGCACAGTCAGGCGGAAACCCACGAAGGCATGTGTCTGCTGGTGTGACGTCACTTGGCTGCACGGACACGGTCCTTGCAGATGCATCAGGTTTGGTTTGTACTTTAAGGGGGTAGGCTACCGGGGTGAGAGTGATATCTGGCGTCAGCACTTGTCTCTCCTTTTAATCTCTTCTACATGTTTGTTGTCATTGTATTTTTCACTGTGGTTTTATCACTTCCCTTTTTTTACATTTGATCACAGTGCAAATAAATGACATTAAATTGGACTTAAGAACCTCTTTCCTCAAAGCTTCTGCAAAGAAAACCACAGACACCTTCTGGCATACCGGTAGTCACACATGCACAGGAAGGGGTGGTCTTTATTTGATGCGACTGGTAAATTTTAGTGTTCATCTCATATCAGCGAGCTGTGCAATGGAGAGTACATCTCTACAATGGCTGCTCTGTAAGTGTGTTTTCTCTTTTTTTCAAGGACAATTTGGTAACATTTTAAATTGCAACCATTAATTATGCAGTAATGCAGCCTAATGGATGTAACTAGTTATGACTGAGTATTAGTAATGACTTAGGTCAGTGGTTCTCAACCTGTGGTACGTGCGGTACCACTGGTGGTACGTGACGCTTTCATACTTTCATAAGATTGGTCATTTCTGAGGTAACCACTGGCTTAGGTGAATTACATTATATTGTATGTATGTATGGAAGTTATTATAAAAACAGATAAATTCTACTGCACAAATTTGAAAACAAACTTAGAAGGATGAGCTAGTTTAAAAAGGGCGAGACACTGATTAGAGAAAGTGACGACACCTATGCCGAAACAATCTGTTTTATCACTGGGGTTTCATTTACAAAATAGAAAACAAATAACTAAAAACAGCAGACGTATTGAGACTAGAGGTCGACCGATAGTGGAAAAGGCCAATACCGATAGAATAACGATAGTTTATTAATCAGCCGATATCATACCCCGTATAAATACCTCAATAAAATAAATACATAAATTACCGTATAAAAATAAAACAGATGAACATATATTAAACTAACATATTGTGTATGTTTCTATATTCACGATTTAACTTGGCCTTTAATATGGGGGGGGGGGGGGGGGGGGTGATAGTGGAGTTGTTTTCTTAAGATTGTTGTTTAAATAAAAACCCCTCAGATAGGCTAAAGTTAACAAATTATCATTGACGTCTCAGAAGCTCTCTAATGTAATTTATCAGTCAACATCAGTCACGTGGGGTCACTGGGGAAGAAAACAAACAAACCCAGCAGCGTGCAGCATGTAACAGCAAAGATAATTGAGAAGGCAAGAGCGACAATGTCTTTTTGAAAATAGCGCTGCGGCCATTTTGGCCTGTCTGCTGTTACATCTTTGCAATAAAAGGTCACAAAAGAGAAGACGACAACTACTTTTCACACACTCCGTTTTGGTGGATTAAAGACTTGATGACAAAACAGCGTGTGATTTGGTGGATTATAGCGTTCATGACAGAACAGGACACCGTGGATTAACGTTACATGGATGTTATATAATGAGCGACTTACTGCCACAGTCTCTATGGTTACTGCACGTAACGTTTCACTTTTATCCTCCATGCATATTCCTGGGAGTGCTTATTCTTTTCGTAAATGGATTTATGTTACGTCGCTGGATTATTTGAAGGGAAACAAGTTGGTGAGTAAAGTAAAAGTTTAATGGGTTTTCCCACGGGGCTCAATATTTGGCAGATTGCAAGTTTTAGTTGAATCGAATGCATTGCATTGAAGGTTTTCCATTGAGCGAACTGCTTTCTGAAAACATATAGTTATCTGATGTAGTCTACATTGAAAAACGTAATTAAGTCTGTCTAAGGTCAACTGACCCCCCCCCCCCCCCCCCCCCCACCGCAGCAGCATGCTCGCGCTAGCAAAACACAGAGAGCATATAACGTTATCTGATGTAGTCTACATTGAAAAGCGTAATTAAAAGTCTGTCTACATAACGTAAACTGCCTGCATGGCTGCCTGCGTTCGGTAAAGCAGCTTCTTTCAGTCTAATGCTAGAATAAGTCTTCTTCAGTCTGCATTAATACTGCCATATGATGAACAACAACCTTATCTTGCCCACAATTTACTAATAAGGCTGTCCTAAAGTTAACTTCATTTAAATATCGGCAAAATTATCTCAGGTACACAACAATGACATTACCTTGACTTCCTGTTTGGAGTCTCCATGCAGAACGGTGATGTGCGTCCTTGCGTGGCCAGCAGAGGCTGCTCAGGCATCGGCCGCTATCGGAGCCAACATCCGCCGATAACGATAGTTTGTAAAACATGCTATCAGCGCCGATTAATCGGCCAATCCGATTAATCGGTTGACCTCTAATTGAGACAACTCAGTAGAGTTGTCTTCTCTGGCTGCAAAACCTCAAACTAACCTGAGTCTCTTTTCTCTTCAGTGCTGACCATGTTGCTGTGCTGCAGACCCACACAAGGTTGGTACACTTCACCATGACTGTTTCACACAGTTATGGTGCCCTTTGTAGGAAACCTAGAGAGCTAGGGCTTTATTCTCACCCTGGCCTTAGGCACTAAACTAATGTTAAACGCAAAAAAACACGCTTTGCACCTGCCTACCCGTGACTCGGGAGGATACCATCATGTTTTTACACCCCGAAATGCGCTTTACGCTGAAGAGGCGTGGCACAGTGCCAGAATAGGCCAGTATGGGCGTTTCAGCCTTAAATAACAGCCTAAAGCGATCTTCCCAACTGGCGTTCATTTTGCGGTTAACGCTTTTCAAAACCAAGCCTTATTCAGTGCGCCAGCTCCCCTACCAAACGCCACACACAGACACACATGTGCATCTCTCCCAGCATGCATTGGGGCTTAATACATTTTGACAAGTTAAAGCAACCAAATCAGCCTAAGTAGGCTAAGTGGTAGATATAAATAATATTTATGTTAACACAACATGAAATTCTAGAACATTTCAATATTGGACAAAATAAAACATAAAAATCAAAACACAACTCTATGTGAAACATGTAATCCAGGTCGTATATATATCCGTCGCAAATACAACATGTTATAGTCGAGTGACAACCGTAACACGGTTGTACTGATGTCCGCTCCAACAAGACTTAGCTTACTTGGTGCCATGGCACTAGTCCGACACCTCACGAGTCCGAAAAATGACCATTGGACAGACGTCTCATTAGTCCGACAGCTCGTTAACCTGACAACTTGCCATTTTGCCATGCTGAAAATGGCAAGTTGGATTGTTGGAAACTATTTTCCAAGGGCATGCACTGCCGCTAGCGTGGCCCATCGCAATTCCACAATGGAGACCTGCACCACCAGACACCTCTCACAGAAGGGAGGGGAGGCTGGCCAGAGTACACATAAACTAACCATATAGTTGAACACTTCCAACCTGCGGCAACCAAAATCCAGCTTGGGAAGTGAGTTTAGGGAGTTGCGGTCAGAACCCTTACTCACTGTTAGGCTTTGTGTTTCAGACTTTCTTTGTAATGCTTTGGTCCAAAATGTAAAGGATCATGACTAACTTGACCTTCCTGTTGCCTCCCCCCCCCCAGCCTCTCTGACTGTGAGTCCCAGTAGATCTCAGTTCTTTCGTGGACAGTTCGTCTCTTTGAGCTGTGACGATGACAGCTCTGCTAGACTGAAGGTGAGGAGGACGACAACCTATGAAACAAAGTCTGAGTGTGTTGAGTGGGGGGAATCAACAGGTTCCTCCTGCAGCATCAGTTTCGCAGTCCAAATGGACAGTGGAGTTTACTGGTGTGAGTCAAGAGAGGGCGACACAGTCAACATAACTGTCACTGGTAAGACAATACAGCATTCACTCATGAATAACTTAATAACTATTCTTTATTAATACATATTTACTCATGCAATGCTTTTATTTGTAGAATTCTCCTCAACCTTTAATACAATTCAACCACATATTTTAGTGAGTAAACTTTACTGTCCACTTTTAATATTGACACTGGCATGGTGAAATGGATAATATACTTTTTAACATGTAGGCCCCAGGCAGTCAGGGCTAATGATGCCCTATCTGAGAAGCACCTGTCGTCCACAGGCTCACCCCAGGGGTGTGTCCTGTCCTCATTCTGGTATGTTTATGCCTCCGCCGGCGATAGCCAGGCCGGAGGCATCATGGATCCGGGTTGTCTGTATGTACGTACGTACGTACGTACGTACGTATGTCCGTACATACGTACCATGTTCATTAATGCGATATCTGAGGAACGCCTTGACGGAATTTCATCAAATTTGCCTCAAACATCAAGTTGGACTCAAGGATGATCTGATTAGATTTTGATGGTCAAAGGTCAAAGGTCAAGGTCACTGTGACCTCTCGAACGCCATTTTGAAGCTTGTTAACGCGATATCTCAGGAATGCCTTGACAGAATTTTATCAAACTTGTCTCAAACATCGACTTGGACTCAAAGAAACTGATTAGATTTTGGTGGTCAAAGGTCAAAGGCCAAGGTCACTGTGACCTCTCAAATGCCATTTTCAAGCTTGTTAGCGCAACATCTCAGAAATGCCTTGACGGAGTTTCATCAAATTTGCCTCAAACATCGACTTGGACTCAAGGATGAACTGATTAGATTTTCGTGGTCAAACTTCAAGGTCACTGTGACCTCACAAATGCCATTCCCAAGTTCGTTAAAGCGATATCTCAAAAACGGCTTGATGGAATTTCTGCCAATTTGGCTCAAACGTCGACTTGGGCGCAAGGATGAAAGGATTACATTTTGGTGATCAAAGGTCAAGGTCACTGTGACCTCTCCAACGCCATTTTCAAGGTTGTTAACGCCATATCTCAGGAATGCCTTGACGGAATTTCATCAAATTGGCCTCAAACATTAACTTGGCCTCAAGGATGAACTGATTCCATTTTGGTTATCAAAGGACAAGGTCACTGTGACCTCTCGAATGCCATCTTCAAGCTTGTCAACGCGATATCTCAGGAATGTCTTGATGGAATTTATTCCAATTTGCCTCAAATGGCGATTTGGAGCGAAACGGTTTACGGCAGCTGTAAACCGTTGCTAGGCAGAGTGAAACGGTTTACGGCCGTAGCAACAGACCCAAAACAGCTTTCCTTGCTACTTTCTGCTCTTGCGAACATCTCTCGTTATATTCTAAGAGTTTGTTTGAAAGTAATTTTGTAATTTTGTGGTTATGGCCGACGTTGCTGCCGTAAACCATTTTATTTCACTTCCTGATCTGCCCGGCCCGCACACAGACTATAATCATCAAGACAACACTCGCCGATTCACTCGGCGTTGGTCTCATCTACTATTAGAGGTAAGATGCGAGGCATCAATATTAAATTTAGACTGTTTAATAGCAATCGAAAATCTTGCTCGTAGTTGCTTTAACATAACATTTATTAATCATCTACAAATGTATATTCATGTTTTGTAAATGGTTAGTTCATCATTAACTTTTTTTAACACTAGAAGGGCCGTCAAAGGGGTCACGTGACCCCTGTGAGTTAAAATAAAATATATCTTTGCACTCGATCGAGTTCCAAATCCCTACTTTCTTGACTTTTCCTAAATATGTCTGTTGTACGACCCTGTGTTCATACATTTTCAAAATCAGACCGATATCATTCACTATCTACGCTTTGATGACAAGAGCACAAGGGCTGCCGGCCTTGTGGAGGACAAATTTGCCATGATAGCAGAGACACCTCCCCTCTCCCCGGCCAGTACATTTAGCATTTGAATAGAATTAATTTCGCATTTGAATAGAATTGACAGGGAGACTCCACACAAGAGGTGCAAATGCGCAGCCTCTCATTCAAATGACTAGGGGTCAGTCGACCCCTCTTCTGGCCCTTGTGGTAGGTAAAAATGTCCCGGCTTTGCTAGTGTTAAAGGCTTATAAATGACTTACAACTGAACATTATTATATTATTTCCATCATGAGAGGCCCGTCGGTAAGATTTAACAAGCGGCTTTATTTAGTAAATGGCAAGCATGGCAACTACTTTGGCGTATGACTCCCTTGTCAGGTGACGCTCCTCTTGAGGTGAGAGGAGGACATCTGAATTAGCCTGGTAAACCGCCCGTCACGTGAACTCACATTTCATTTGGTTCTCCGTGACGGTCTGGACCCGCACAGGCAGTTTAAGATGATTGGTCGAGCCATGCCGGGCCGACGAATCAGCGGCGGCCGTAGGCGGGCAGGCTCGTCTGGGCAAGTAGTGGGTACATGGTCTTTGTAGTTCTTTTCACTCGTCAACATCGCGGAAGTGACAGGCAGTCTGAATGAAATTGAATGTAATGTTCCCAATTCTATGTATTAAATTCTAAAAAACGACCCTCAACATTTGGGAAGGCTAAGCCACACAACTAGTTCGTTATAATCTAACTAAATGCTTCGAAGGTGACTTTACGACCGCGAGGACTCAATCAATGAATACCACGGAGATCATCCACAGGCACCTTCCGCGATCTGATTGGTTGAAGTTAACACCCACCAGCGGTGATAGACAGATGGGTCATCCAATCACCTGCCAAGTAGCTTGGACAAAGTGCCCGCCTCCGTCAGCGGGTCTGGTGACTTCAAACCCAGATCGACTGGTTTAGTGAAACCTATGTGGAGCTATACCGTCCATCTGGCAGCGTCAGGTTACATCTGAATAGGCTAGGATAGAGAATCCCCCCCGTGGGGAATTCTTTGGGAGTCAAGACTCGTTGGTGGTGGACTGGGGAGGTGGGTGGGGTGAAACGACAGCTTCAGAGGACAGCTTCAGAGAAGATGATCAACAGCCATGATGCCAGCTGCTGCTGTGACCCACCAGAGAGGGAGGTGAAGTAGAACCCTCGCTATATGTACTAGGATGAACTGACGTCATAACTGATGTCATACTTAAACTTGACTGACGTCACAGGCTGATCAGGTTATGTGAATATGGGGGCCTTCTGATTGAAATTTGGTATGAAACCTTACACGTGTTACCACAGATTTTCCCCTCGAGGGACAATAAAGATCTGAACTGAAATGAACATCTCTCTCTCTCTATCTATCTATCTATCTATCTATCTATCTATCTATCTATCTATCTATCTATCTATCTATCTATCTATCTAATCCGTTCAGATGGTGCTGTGATCCTGCAGAGCCCTGTCCTTCCTGTGATGGAGGGAGCTGCTGTGACTCTGACCTGTACACCCGAGACTTCCTCCACCCTCACAGCTGGTTTCTATAAAGATGGCTCTCTCATCAGCACTGAGTCTACAGGACAGATGACCATCCACCATGTTTCTAAATCTGATGAAGGCCTCTACAAGTGTACCATCTCTGGCCATGGAGAGTCTCCACTCAGCTGGCTGGCTGTGAGAGGTGAGGGAGTTATGACATAAATCTTAGCTTGGATGGTTTCGTTATTTGGTCCTTTGCGTTGGGACTTTTTAGAAGCACCTTTTCATCCCTGATTTATTATTTTTGTGTATACGACTAAAATATAAAACGTCATTTCCTGCATGGAGATTACAGTCTTTATAGGCCCTTATCTACCCGGTGCAAAATGGTGCAAGTTGCTAGTTTCAACCGACAACGCTCAATTTCATGACCAGCACTTTAAATAGTAAATGTACTTGCGCCTATCTTTGTTAAAATGAGGTGTGGTCGAAAATCTACACAGGTTACTGCACGTCATGTGGGAAAGTAGGAATAAGGTTTATCCCATAGTTGCCTTCTCCCTAGACGCAGAGAAGGCGTTTGATAAAGTTGAGTTTGACTTCCTTTTTTATACTTTGAAGAAATTTGGATTTGGCCCCTCCTTCATGCAATTGTTACAACTAGTCTATACAGAGCCAATGGCAACAGTTCTTACTAATGGAGTTATGTCGTCTCCATTTCACCTTACTCGTACTACTCGGCAAGGTTCGCCACTCTAGATCCCCCGGCAATTGCATTGCGTGAAAGCAAAGATATTCAAGGTGTACGAATGGGCCAGGAGGAACACAAGCTCTTTTTGTACGCTGACGATATTCTTTTAGTCTCGAGCAACCCGCACACAGCAGTCTCTATGATCTGTTCCATTATTGATTCATTTTCTGAAATCTCTGGTTACACAATTAACTGGGCTAAGTCAGAGCCAATGCCTCTTTCGAAAATATGTCCCCCAGCTATTAGAGAGTCATGGCAATTCAAATGGATGCCATTATGCTTAACATATTTAGGGATTAGATTAACACCGGGTTTGGAAAACATAATGCAAACTAATATCTCACCAGTTATTCAAAAAACTCAACCTGTCCTGCAAAACTGGGCTAAAATGAATATATCTTTATTAAATGGTAAATGGCCTGCATTTATATAGCACTTTTATCCAAAGCGCTTTAAAATCAGTAGGTACCTTCACCCATTCATACACCGATGGCGGCAGGCTACCACGCAGGGTGCTGGCACACCGTCGGGAGCAATTTGGGGTTCAGTATCTTGCCCAAGGACACTTTGACAGGCAGACTGGAGGAGGCGGGAATCGAACCACTGACCTCTTTTATCCAAAGCGATTAGTGGACAACCCGCTCTACCTCCTGAGCTACAGGTAGAATCAATCTAATGAAGATGATCATCTCTCCCAAGATGCAATATATTCTGTATATGCTACCTTTAACCTTTCCACCAAACCTTTTGAAATTGTATAATACTGTTACAGAGAGCTATGTGTGGGCAGGTAAAAAAACAACCTTTAACCATACTAAATGATATGCAGCTAAAGAAGATAGAGGGCTATCACTGTCTAAGATAGATTGGTAGCATTATTCATTTTCACTTTCCCAGTTATCTAAGATGAATATAATATAAATAATAATATCAGATGCCATCCTGGGTAAGGATTGAAGAAGAATTGGAAGCGCCAACTTCTATGGAGGCCTTCCTGACTCAAATGGGAAGGCCGGTTCCCTTTAAGAATCTGGTGTTATGTTTTGTTCAAGAAACTTGGACAAGGATGCACCAAATGATAAAAGCTAGTCTGTATCTCACCCCTAAAGCCTCGGTTTGGTATAACAAGAAAATATTGATAGGCAAGAAAACTATTATATGGGAGAAATGGGCCAGATCTGGAATCTATCTTCTCGGGACTTGTTTGGGGACAATGGAATGATGTCATTTGATGAAATTAAGAGGGAATACAATCTTGGTCAAGAGGATTTTTGGAAATATGTACAAATAAAGCATTGTATTCTGGCCAGTAGGAAAGACAATTTGTTTTAGTTTTTTTGTTTTTTTTACTTATTTTTTATTTCCTTTTCTCAAGTGCAATCATATTGTACATTCATGTTCACAGGTAAAGCATCTTACAGGTACATTTTTATGTCCTTTCAATATCTGTGGTTCTCAGATCACCTAGTGAAATAATAACATTATTTTATGAATACAGGGATACAAGACAAAACAAAACAAAACAACAACAAACAGAGGTGACTATATTCAAGAGAGGATGCACCTAGTTCCCATCAGTTAAAGAGAAAAAATAAGTAAAAACTGGGAACCATTTAGCCATGAATACATCTGTCCTTAATTGTAACCTTGCAGTTATTTCTTCCATTCGATAGACCTCCTTAACCTTCTCCCTCCATTGTGTTATCGTGGGGGGCTGCGGCCTCAGCCATGAGATCGTAATCATTTCCTTAGCAGTTAGCAGAAGAGCTCTCAGTATTCATGTCAAATTATTGCCCTCTACACCTTCTGGCAATATTCCTAATAAGTAGTAAGAAGGTTCTAAGGGCAATTGGAAAGACAATTTGGACCCTCAAACTGGGATTCAGGAGCTGTTCCACATAATGTGGGATAAAAAGGGTGGAGCCTCCATGTCCTATGGGCTTATTCAAGATGCACAATGACCCCCACTGTAAGGTTTGAGATTGTGTTGGGAAAAAGATGTGGGTGAAAACATTGAAGAAAGCAGATGGAGGGAGCTTGTTGCCTCTTGACATACATGTTCACGTGAAGCGCAGTCTCATCTTATTCAGTATAAATTGTTAAATAGAAGCTATTGGACTCCGAGTAAATTAGCCAAACTTAAATTAAGGAACAGCGACACATGCTGGAGATGTGAGAAAGAATGAGGTACTCTTGTACACTTGTTGTATTTTTGTGAAAGAATGAACACTTATGGGAGGAGGTCATCTCTGTCCCGAATAAATTATTTGAATTACAGATGACTAAATCTCCGGCTTTACTGGGTCTGTTGCCGGACAATATTGTTGTGAATAAACAAAAAGAGGCTATGGGTTCGTCTGGCCACAACAACAGGATGTAGAATTATGTTGAGACACTGGAAATCGTGTAGCCCATGTGATTTTAAAGAATTGATTGAGCTCATGACGAGAATGGCCAACTTTGAAAGGATTACATTACATTACATTACATTAGGTCATTTGGTAGACATTTTTATCCAAAGCGACTTACAATAACACATTTGTGTCAGCATGTCACGAATGAATGGAGAAACCCAGCGAGCGCAGAAAGCGGAAGTGCAAATTAACAGTCTATGGTCGGGGACCATCTTGTGTGAAATAGGCCTATTGCTGCCTGTACTGTGCATCTTGTTCTTTGTTTTATTATGTATTTCTGTCATTTGCTGTGTTGTGTACTGTGTATTCGGCTGTTTGTTACGTGTATTGTGAGTTTCATGTGTGCAAGCAAACCTGTGAAGCCAAAGACAAATTCCCACATTGTGGACAACAATAAATTGAATTGAATTCAAATCAATATAAAAACTTAAATGACAAAGGGAATGGGACATGACACTGATTGGCTGAGTTCATGTTGCGCCCAAATCACACTTGTGAATAATTAATAATAATAATAATAATAATAATAATAATAATACATCGGATTTATATAGCGCTTTTCCAAATGCTCAAAGACGCTTCACAATACAAAACAATATAATACCATAACTTAAGAATAGAGAAGAAAATAAAGAAAATAAATAAAAGGTGAGAGAGGAAGGAGTTCATGGGTTGAAAGCAAGGGTGAAAAGGTGGGTTTTGAGGGCGTGTTTAAATGATGACAGCGTGTCTGCTTGACGGATATGGCTGGGGAGGGCGTTCCAGAGGGTGGGGGCAGCTGCAGCGAAGGCCCTGTCACCCCAGGTCCGGAGCTTCGTTCTGGTGGTTTGGAGGAGGTTAGCGTCTGCGGACCTGAGGCGACGGGTAGGCGTGTGGAGGTGAAGGAGGTCAGAGAGATAGGAGGGGGCCAGGTCGTTGAGGGCTTTGAAGGTGATGAGTAATAATTTGAATTGAATCCTGTACGTGATGGGGAGCCAGTGGAGATCGTGGAGGATGGGGGTGATGAGGTCGGAGCGGCGGGTGGAGGTGAGCATGCGGGCAGCGGAGTTTTGGACGTACTGGAGTTTTTTGAGGGTTTTGGTGGGTGTGCCGTATAGGATGCTGTTGCAGTAGTCCAGTCGGGATGTGATGAAAGCGTGAGTTAGTGTTTCGGCAGCAGAAAAGGATAGTGAGGGGCGTAGACGGGCAATGTTCCTGAGGTGGAAGAATGACCAATTAACCAATTAAGGGATTTAATACAATGCCTTTGCACTTTGTGCCCAGATTGTGCGTCGTGCAACTACTGTACCAAAAGTGTCTTGGCCACACCCTAAATGCATTTGCGCCATGTGCTTAGATCATGCACTACAGATCGTCTAAATAGGGCAATTAGTTTCTGAAATCATTCAAACCTCAGACTGCTGAATCTTAAGTTACAGAAATGTTAAACTAGCAACAGGTGATCTATGCAATTGTTCAATAACCTACAAATTATAGACTGAACAACAATGAAGGTGTGAATGTATTTTTCAATATTTTAAGTTTTTGTCAAGGATTTTCTCTCATCCAGATGTTCACCTGTGTGCTTCTCT
Organism: Poromitra crassiceps; assembly: GCF_964638095.1. NCBI lineage: Eukaryota > Metazoa > Chordata > Actinopteri > Beryciformes > Melamphaidae > Poromitra > Poromitra crassiceps. The sequence goes on from NC_139628.1 coordinate 12,029,343, forward strand.
CCTTAGCCCCGCCCACTACTATAGCCCCGCCCACTGCCACAGCTTTGACCAATACCACAGCTCCAACCAATACCACAGCCACGCCCAATCCACCAGCTCCCCTCCTGCCTATTGACAGACTGGTCTGCCACCTAGTGGTGTTCTGCCCTTACTTCATCTCGACTCTCCTGATGCTGTCTTTATATTGTGACAGGCGTAGAGGTAAGAGACTAACTACTTACTGTAACTAACAAACTGCTTCTAATCATCATTCTTCTCCCGCATAAGCAACACCTCTATTGCCGAGAGTGTGAAGGTGGGCAGCTTTGAGATAAAACCATTTGAGATCAAAATGATAAATGAAGCCAGGAGTCAGGAAGTGTCTTATTAAAAATGTATTCAGCCATACAGCAAAGAGACTGCCTCATGATAGAAAGACAGAAATGCATAGTTGCAGGGTTCATGAGGTCAGTAAGCATTTAACAGTTGTTCAAACATCTATTACTGAGAGCACACAGCATGTTTTGGCTACCAGGAACAGAAGGGAGGGGGAGCCACACACACACACACACACACACACACACACACACACACACACACACACACACACACACACACACACACACACACACACACACACACACACACACACACACACACACACACACACACACACACACACACACACACACACACACACACACACACACAGCGTGAGAGAGAGGATGTAAGTAGTCTGTCACTGTGCCTCGCTCAGGGCCAGGAAGACAGATAGGCTGTTTGCCTGTCTGTACATCGATCAGGATGTATCTATGTGTATATGTAACCGAGCCAGGTAGACTCGGTCAATTGTATTAAATGTTGACAACGCCACCTTGGGACTTTCACCCAAAGACTGTATACTATATAAAGATCACTGTGTGACCACCTTAAAACTCAACAGGGTATTTACACCCGCACAGAGGAATCCACAATTTAAAATCAGAGACGGGAAAAGAGGGATTTCCAATAAAATGTGATTTATTCTACCAAGTAAAATAAGTGAACAAATCTTTTATCAGACAAGTTAAAACAACATGTTAATATCCAGGATATAAAAATGACCTAACAAAACTAAAAGCCAATCAATTGTTAAAATGGAGTGCTATAACCACGTTGCTTTTGGAGCAGCAATGTGGTATAAAAACACAAACACCATAACATTAGAATCACACAAAAGCACAATAAAACAAATGCATGTGCAAACCAGAAGGAACCACAATATGCTACCAACCTATACCAACATGGCGGAGCCACCTCTTTCCGTTTTAGACAAAGTTGACTCCTAACAATAATAGGCTAGTCCTCAGTAAAAGGTCATTAAAATCAACTGGGAAATAATTAAAATAAAACCAATAAAAGAATACAACTCAAGTGGCTTGGTTAATTTACAGGGAAAGCAAAGCAGCAGCAAAAACATTCATTAGTCCCGATAAAACACATACATTAAAAAATACCAGTATAAAAGAAAATGTGTACCTTGGCTGTGCACAGCACTGCCTCAAGCGGACACACACGTACGCTGGGGCTTCACACCGTTTCTAACTATGGGGCACAAGGATACAAATATACATGCATTAAAAACTGATGCCATTTATATGTGCACTATGAGATTGATCAGTCAAGTCTCAGACAGAGATTGTACCATGGCTGTACCACCGTGTTGAGCGGACACACACAGGCCGTCTCCACGCATGGTCGGGAGCCACGCACGGACAGGTCTAAAAGAATGTACGGCTTAACGAGCGGTTTGACAAGTGGGTGAACATATTCACAGACTAATAAGCGATCACTCGCCACATCCCTCAACAAGGAAAACGCCACAGCAGCTCAATGAGGGAGTAACCTCGCGTCACCAGGCTCTTCTCGGCGAGAAAGAGGCTGGCTTCCGCTCACAATTGATTTTGTCACCCTACCTGGTTCCGGCCTAGAGCCCGCCCTAGACCGGATGGGCAGCGTTTCTAGCTCGTCAAGTTTCACGTTAACTTGACAATTTGACCCAAGTATCAGAACGGCAAACAACAAAACAAAAGATGGACGTACCGAACGAAGTCTTTGAAGAAGTGATTTTGGAAACATTGCGGATTCACAATCTCACATCTTTTAAGCCAATACAGAAGCTTTGCATCAGACAATTAATCGAGGCAAGAGACGTCAAGCTAACGGCAACAAAGACGTATTTTGGCGCACTGCCTTCCGGTGTTCATTCTGGTTCCGTGGTTTACGCCCCATGACAAAAAGCGGGATGAAAGGTGCCCAGACTAATGAGGGAGTGAGGAAGCCACACAGCCGACAGCACCAGCTCACAGATGGAGTGAAAGGTGGGAGGACCCAGGTTGCAGGTATTTAATCCCAATCAGGGGAGCTGACTGGGTGGGCGTGACGAATGCCAACGACGTAACCCAAAGGTTACAATTATAATTAATAGCTTATACCAATAACTATGTGTATGCATGCAATTATGATTAGCTCGGCTGCTGTGTGGCCTCGCCTGCCCTATTGGCACACGGTTGTGTGTGTGTTGCTCACTACATTTTATTGCATCAGTGATGTCACAATGCCTCCTTGTGTGTGTGTGTGTGTGCCCCATTATGATATCACTGTTGACATCATCAGTGTGTGTGTGTGTGTGTGTGTGTGTGTGTGTGTGTGTGTGTGTGTGTGTGCCCTCATGACATTATCACTGATGACATCACATCATTAGCTAATATTAGCCTAATTAAAAAATACGGCTCTGTCAGGTCACCCACACGGTTGCCCTTTACACACGCTGAAGGTATCAGCCCGATCGCATGTAAAACAGCATAGCTGTGGCCGAACACAGAACTTGAAACAGAGCCCACATATTCAATTTTATATATACAGTAGATAGATGGACTAGGAATCTCGAGCGCTACGTGCCTACACATTGCATTGATATATTCAATCCAACCATTATTTCAGAATTCTTATATCGTTGCAAAGGCAGTAATTTTGCGTTAGTGCCCGTTTTGCGCCCGGATAGCGCCGCGCAAAGCCCTAAATGTGGGTGTGTCGGCCCGCTGCGCTTGGCATCACCTCGGTGCAAACCTCCATATAGGCATGTTCATGCCCAAAAGTATTCACAGGACAGTGTGATCATGTCCACCCCCTTAAAAGCCACAGCGTCATGTCAGCAGCTTCCTCCTCGCTGAAAGGGACAGAGTGAGAGAGAGAAAGAGAGGGGGCGAGAGAGAAAAGAGAGATGGGAGAGAGAGAGAGAGAGTGAAACACATCAAAGGGCTGCGCAGTTATACAGTGAATATCCCCATGGTGTTATATATGTCCCAAAGTGTGCGCTTACTGTAATTAGACGTCTTGTTCATATAGGCTATAACATACACATGGAAAAATATTTGTTTCTTTAATAGGGTGGGGATGTGTGAGATTTTAATTCTAGCCTATTTCAATAGCCTATATCAGAATTGTCCACTCGGGTTAAGCGGGGACACCCCGGCATTCCGAAATGTCGGCACTTCGAAATACCAGCATTCCGACAAAATTGTCGGAATGGAGATCTGTCTCGCCATTGCGAAAGAACCCTAACCCGGGGGACCGGCTGGAGCTAACCTCTCCCAGCCCCCACGTCTAAACCTAACCTCTCCCACCCCCATGCCTAAACCTAACCTCCTGCAGACCCTAACCCTAAACCTAACCTCCCCCAGAACCTAACCCTAAACCTAACCTCTCGATCTAAACACAGAGTCGCTGTGCAAAAAGGGTCAGCAGCGCCTTTTTTGTCTCCGGAAACTTGCCAAATTCCAGGTAGACAAGACCTTGATGAAATTGTTCTACAGCGCTTTCATTGAATCGGTGATCACCTTCTCTATTGCTTGCTGGTATGGCAGCCTCGACATCAAGAATAGGAACTCCCTAGGGAGAATCGTGAAAACGGCTTCTAAAATTGCCGGAATCCATTTTAGGAGCCTAGACCACATTTTCAACCTGCAGTTGCTGAAAAAAGCAAAGGCTATCTGCTCAGACAATGCCCATCCGCTGTGCTCTGAATATGAGCTGCTTCCATCTGGCCTTCGTCTTCGTGCTCCCTTGGCCAAGAAAAATAGATATAGGAATTCCTTTGTGCCTGCTTCGATTCGAGCTTTAAATGCTACTTAAGAGAACATACAGTAATGTAACATCCATTTGATGTTTTTATTTATTTGTGTTCTACCATACAATAGTTATATTGTAGCATTTACTTTCTGTAATATGTAGCGCTGTGTGGCTAAGTCTCCTTCTTAGACTGCCTTGCATTTTGCACTTATCGGTCTCTAATGCACTTTAAACTACACTGGCACTTTTGAACTGAACTTACTTTGCACTATGTCGTGGTCTATTGTGTCTCCATTTTGTTTTTATGGTTTTATGGTCTTTTATGGTTTTTATAGTTTTATGGTCTATTTGTGTCTGCACTTTGTTTTCATGTTTTTATTTCGAGTCTTGTGTGATTTTATGACTGTTTTGTTTTTTGCTCTGCTGCAACCCAAAGTGCCCTTCTGGGACATATGAATAAACTTGAACTTGAACCCCTGTAGGCTAAATAACTCAAGATGCTATGTCGGAATGGCGGACCTAATATCTTTCGCAATGGCGAAACCTTTTTTGGAGATAAAAGCATAGAAGTCAATGATCGGAATGCCGACACTTCGGAATGGTGAGAGGACCCCGGGTTAAGCTATTGACGGCGGTCACGCCATCCGCGCTGTGGAGAAGCGTGGTCTTCCATGCGTGTAATTGCAGGGAAAGAGGTTATGGCCGGCACAACTTTCTCAAAAGTAATCTACTGCTATACACCTAACACTACAGACCTGTATGGTCGGGAATTATGTAGCCTAATAAAACCATGACAAACAATTTCTCATTTTTAAATCAAGGTGTGTGTGTTTTTTCTACAATCTACTGTAGGCTATAGTTGAAAATCAACGTGGCATTCTGAGGAGGGAAGAACTTTCAACCAAGAGACTTGAACACGTTTTGGAAGTTACTCTTGTTTTATGTTGGAACATTGTCCACTGGACCTTTTACTTTGTTTGATTTGCTAATTATTTGATCTACCTACCTGACTTGACACTTACATGTTTCAAAATTGAAAATATATATTTTTTTCATATTAATTAATTGTGTTTTGTTTTGTTTTGTTTTGTTTTGAATTTGGGAAAAGGAGTAGTGTAATTGAAAGGATTTTAACAATTGAACTTTTTCATGAAAGACTTAGGGCTCTATCTTCCCGACAGCGGTAATTTTGCGTTAGCGCCTGTTTTGTGCTGGAATAGCGCCGCGCAAAGCCCTAATTGTGGGTGTTTCCGCCCACTGCACTTCACGTCATCTCGGCGCACATCTCCGTATAGGCGTGTTTATGCCCAAAAGCATTGTGGAGGTGTGGTCATGCCCATAAAACCACAGCATCACGTCAGCTTCCTCCTTCACTGAGAGGGACTAGAGTGAGACAGAGAAAGAGGGAGAGAAAAGATAGCCTAGATGGGGAGAGGGAGAGAGAGAGAGAGATGTGAGGCTGTCATGCATATAAATCAAATAACGTGCTCATTCCCACCTGTGAATCACCTGTGTATTATTGCTATTTCACACGCTGAAAAACGCCCAAACGTCTGTATGCATATCTCTTTTCGGGCTCTCTTCTATCTCCGCTGCGGTAATATACTGCATGCATAATTATGCAGCGTAATGAGAGCAGCGATGAGTGATGCTGCTCTATTTGAAGAAGTTGAATTTCGTTCCACCAGCACACATTTTATTAATCAGCTATTTTCTATTTGTTTCTAATAATATATATACATCGAATCCCACCAATTTAGTCTGTCATCATTTTCCCCTTGGCGCACATAAAGACACATGCTTCCGTCACTGTCTGCTTGATGGCGAGAGGGACTTCAGCTGCCATCCGCGCTGTGGAGAAGCTGGTCTTACATGCATGCATTGCCAACCCATTCTCACTCCGAGCGCGTAGCATATTGACGCTTTGTCCCGTCCCTTGTGCGCCGCTTGTTACTAACATGGTACCCTTGAGCGACCCATGAAAACCTAAAACCTAAACCTAACCTCCCCCCAGACCCTAATGGGGGAGCAGTTGACTAATGGGGGAGCAGTTAGGCTAATGGGGGAGCAGTTGCCATAAGCGTCAAAGATGATTTCCATGGGTTTACATTGAGTTTAGTCGGAAAGCCCAAGTCGTTTCATGGGTCGCTCAAGGCTACCATGTTAGTAACAAGCGACGCACAAGGGACGGGACAAAGCGTCAATATGCTACGCGCTCGGAGTGAGAACGTGTTGGCATTGCAGGGAAAGAGGTTACTGTACTGGCCGGACACAGGTGTTGTGCGAAAAAATTATGCGTTTTGAATTGGATTAGTTGAACGAGGGTCTGGCGGGGCGGGAGTCTGTGTGCGCCGGGTGCTGGAGGGGGCTCTCCCCCGAGAAGGTGGGAGCTGGACGGGTATGCAGGCTTGGTGGTGGGGTGGGTGTGGGTCGGTGCCCTGGGTGTTTTGGGCCGGCCAGGGTGGGGAGAGGCAGCTTGGCACAACACCGTCACAACTTTCTCAAAAGCAGTCTATTGTTACCTCACACCACAAACCTGTATGGTCGGGAATTATGTAGCCTAATAAAACCATGACAAACGAATTCTCATTTTTAAATCAAGGTGTTTTTTCTGCAATGTAGGCTATAGTTGAAAATCAACGTGGCATTCCGAGGAGAGAAGAGTGTGTGCAGGCGCGAGGGGAGAGTGACATCCATGCCGTGCGTAAATGGATCCAAGCAAGGATTTCCTGCACTGCACGGAAATGTGGAGACTGTCGGCGCTCAGGCGTACGTCTGCGTTTGCGCTAAGACCAGCTATTTTCTGGCATTAAAATTGAGAGCACCCACGGCCTTTCTAAGACATTGCGCTGGAACACCTATTTTGGAACGGGCAACTCCCAAACCTCTCTTTGCACTCGGCACATACCGATGGTATCTTCCCCACAGTGCTAAATGACACTTGCGCGAGACACATGATAGGCTAGAGGCCACGGACATGCCTGTGTCACGCCTACACCTGTGTCATCACAGCGCAAAACTGGACGGTGGAGGCAGACGATAACTTAGATGCTGGGAAGATAGCAATAAGAGGCACACGAAGGCAGCGCAAACAATAGCGCCGTACAACGATAGGGCCCTTAAATTCAAAGGTATTTTTATGATCATAATGTAACAAGTCTCCTAACAAGAAGTACATCTTACATTTTTGACCATAGCACAATATCTGGATACAACATCAGATTTGTTTATGTGGCATTCATAATACAGCATTATTTATTTGGGGAAAATAGCGTAACTCCACATTCTGAAATCGGTCCCAATCTGGGAATCAGATATGCAACAGATATAGGTCATAAACAGTTAGTATCCACCATCAGATTTGAATCATATCTGTGAATATACAATGTAAGGCAATTTGTGATATCCAAAAGTTTCCTGTTGTGGATACCCTACATATATTGCTTTCCAGATATCAACACACATGAGGCATATATGTGTAGGGCTATTAGTGATATCCCAATGTTTCCTGCAACCAATACCACACATATCACTTTCCAGATATTAACATATATGAGCTGAGATATTTGGGCAGAATAGTGTGGCATAACAACACCAGAACTGTTATGTGCTGGGGATTCAAAATATATAGCATTAGTCAAATGAGGAAAATATCAGGAATCCAGATTCTGTCAAATGAGGAAAATATCAGGAATCCACATTCTGGTAGTATGACACTTCCCATATCGAGTCAAGACGTGCTCCTGATATGAAATCTCCTCTGATCTGTGATCGGAGAGTATCCAACACAGATATCATCATATATGGGTGATGATTTGAAAAATCTGGGCAAAAACATCTCTGGATTCCGGGGTGTTTTGCACAGTGGTGTATCCACGTGCGAGGTTTTGGAGAGAGAGGGATTGATTGATTTATTGATTGATTTATTTTGGTGAAAAAGTCAACACAGATACAGGGAAAACAGACAGTTCACCGAGGATAAAAACACAATAAAGCCTTGCGGCTTATTTCCATGTGCGTAATGTATCCAAGCGAGGATTTCTCGCACTGCCCGGAGAATACTGCGTGCACTCAGGTGCAGTGGGGTTTTCCTAACAGTTAGCTAGTTTGTCATGGGCAATGCCCAAACCTGTGTTTACGCTCGGAACCTGGCGCTGGTACCTTGGCCAGAGTGCAAAATGACACTTGCGGGATGCAGACGATAGCATTTGAGGCGCGCAAATGCCAGTACTTAGCCCGGACACGCCTGGGCCACGCTTAGTACACCTGTGTCTTAGATTCCAGCACAAAACTGGATGCTGGAGGCAGACGATAGCTTAAGATGCAGGGAAGATAGCATAAGAGGTGTGCAAACTGCTGCGCAAATGATAGCGCCTCGTAAATAAATAATAGCACTCGTTCCACCATTGTGGTGTCAGGGACGAGAAGAGTCGTGATCGAGATGAGTCGCTCAGCTTTACAGTATATATATATATATATATATATATATATATCGTCGCTGTGCAATGAAAGCCACGTATCTCCAAATCGCCAACTTTTCAGGAAATGGGAAAAACCCCGTGCTCATAAAATACTGAACACCACGTTGTCATATTTGACACATGTCTTCATTGTAGACAGTTTATCGCTGAATGTGTCATTACATTATAAATATCTTACCTGAATAAGCTCAAATGCTGTTACAGGATAATCACACGGAGTCTGAAGCACTTTCTGGCGGCCAAACAGCAGCGTGTGGGAGCCTGCCTTTTAGAGCGCGCGCACGAGCCGCTGTGCTCCAGGCAGCGGGGACGCGCGGCCGGAGAGCTTCACTCTGCCAAGCCGAGGAGAGTGGCTCTGTCATGGGTTGAGCAGTCCCGGAGTAACGTGACATTATTCTTGTCAGAAACAACTGCGATTTGCATACTTTAAATGAGTTTGCAGCCCAAGGACAACCCGAAAACACCTTATTGATCTATTTACGTCAGACGATGACAGGATCACACAAAACCAAGCCGAACACAGCCGGCATTCGGGTCAGCAGCTGCCTGGTGACTTTTCCGGGGAAGTCCTCATGAGGTGGGGCGGAGCATGGAGGTCTGACTGTCACATACGTGAGGTGATGGGCGGGTCTAGCATCCAATGGTGGTACGTGTTACATACTTTACCCAGTAAAACGTGTTTTTATTGGTCATTTAGACGCCAAAACCTGCCAGTAGATGCAGGAGAATGGATATATTCCATTTATACCTACTCAAAAGTAAAAATCATAAAAAATGGACTTAGGTGGTTTTCATTGCACAGCGACGATATATATATTGTAGCGTTCCTGATATTTCATGAGGCAGAGGCTTCTTGCTGGTACAGGTTCTTTATTCACAGTTATTCATATTCACAACTCTCCGCTGTTGTCATGCTCATAGATAGCAGCTTCCCCCTAGGCAGTGCGCGGAGACTGACTGCACATGCTCAGTCTCCGTCCGGAAGTGGTCCCACAGCATAGTGCTCCCCAACATAACACTCCCCCACACAGTTCCTATCTGTAGTGGAGACACTACCATTGCTCACCACTATGTGTGTACTGCTGATTCGCTACATACTCCCCGCCCAACAAATAAGGTCAACGCCCACGTTGACACCACATCACACCTCCCCTGTACCAACACTCCCAGCATCTTTTTTTCTTTTTAACAGTTCTTTGTTTTTTAACCACATCTTATTTTTCCATCTCAGGCTTTTCCCACGTCTCCTCCCCACAATATCTCATGCCATACACATCATCCACTTTTCATTATAACACTTCCAACCACCATCTCCTCCTTATTTTTTTTTATTTTTTTTTTATTTTTTTAGTACAACTCGAAGTTGCTCAAATGTCCTGGAGCCTTTGGCTCTCTCCGTGGCCGTGTTAGTCTCTGTGAACCTGCCGGTGGGCCTGACCCCACCTGCAGTGTCTCTGGTGCTTCAAATCTCTGAGTGGGGCCCGCCCGGTCATGGCCGGACGCCCCTCTCTGTGGAAACCGATTCCTTCTTTCACTCTGTCTAAGTGAAACCGCTGGGCGGCCGAGATCTGGGGGAAGGGTGCACCCCCCCCGGTATGGGGCCAACCTGTCCCTGTGGAGTACCTTCTTGCCACCAAGTGGCATCTGCACCCGGTACACCACCTCCCCCATTCTCTCCATCACCCTGCATGGGCCTGTCCAGTGACAGTCCAGTTTAGGGCTACGCCCTTTTTTTCTCCGGGGTGTGTACACCCATACCAACTCCCCCCCCTGGAAATGGTTTCCCTTTGCCCTCACATCATAGTTCCTTTTTTGTCTCATGCCCGCTTTCTCTAGCTGGGTCCGAGCGAAGTTGTGAGCGGACTCTAATCGATCTTGTAGCCTCCTGGCATACTCTCTCCCCGGGGGAGCGTCCGGTGCATCCGGTGGCTTGCCGAACGCCATTTCTGCTGGTGTCCGCAGTTCTCGACCTAACATGAGCAGGGCGGGTGTGCAGGAGGTGGACTCGTGTGTTGCGGATCTGTAGGCCATGAGGATGAGAGGCAGGTGCGTGTCCCAGTCCCTCTGGTGCTCCTCCGTGAGGATGGCCAACTGCTTTTTCAGTGTCCTATTGAATCTTTCTACTAGGCCATCGCTCTGGGGGTGCAATGCTGTGGTCCGTGTCTTTCTAATGTTCAGTTTCTCGCACATGGTGGCGAACACTCGTGACTCGAAGTTTCTTCCTTGGTCACTGTGTAGGGTCTCTGGTGCTCCGAACCTACTGAACATGCCTGTGACTAGTGCGTCGACCACCGTCCCCGCCTCCTGGTCGGGCAGCGCGTATGCCTCTGGCCATTTTGTAAAGTAGTCCATAGCTACTAGGACGTATCGATTTCCACTCTCTGAGCGTGGAAACGGCCCCATCACGTCTACCCCTACCCTCTCCATGGGGGCTCCTGCTGCTAGCTGTTGGAGCGGGGCGCGAGACTGGTCTAATGGCCCTTTGTACGCCGCGCAGAGGTCGCAGCGCCGACAGAAGTCCTGTACGTCTCTCCTCATCCTCCCCCAATAAAAGCCTTGTCTGATGCGACGGAGGGTTTTGCTCACCCCAAAGTGGCCCGCCCCTACTGTCCCATGGCAACTCCTGCACACCTCATCTCTCAGTGTCGTTGGCACTACTTTTCGCCACTTGTTTTCTCCCGTTGCTGGCTCTTTCCAGCACTTCATCAGCACTCCACTGTTCAATCTCAGGGTCTCAAACCCTGCCCACAGCCCTTTGGTTGTGTCGGTGGCCCCCGCCACCTCCTCCCATTGCGGCTTCTGGCCCGCTTCTACCCACTGCAGCACTGGTGACAGCTCCCTGTCGTTTTCCTGGTGGCCCTTCCAATCTGCTGCTTCTGCCATCCGCAGTGTCTTGCACACTGGCCCATCTCCCGTGTGGTTAGGGCAGATTCTAGCGTCTTCTTGGAGCTCCCTCTCTCTCCCCTCTCTCTTCTCACAGTACACACACCCCCTTTCCGCGCAGGGTCGTCGTGACAGGGCATCTGCATTTACGTGGTGTCTCCCTGCTCTGTGCTCTATGGTGAAGTTATAGTCCGCCATTCTCTCTAACCAGCGGCACACCTGTCCCTCCGGCTCCCGGAAGGACCACAACCACTGCAGCGCTGAGTGGTCGGTCCGTATGGTGAACTGAGGCTGTCCCAGGAGGTAGTATCTAAAGTGTCTCAGTGCTTCTACGACTGCTAGGAGCTCCCGGCGTGTGACGCAGTAGTTTCTTTCTGTCTTATCAAACGTCTTACTGAAATACCCCACCACCTGCTCCCCCTCCGGCCCTGCCTGGGACAGCACGGCCCCCATACCTCCATTGCTGGCATCAGTGTCTAATAGGAACGGCAGTGCGGGGTCTGGTGCTCTAAGCACGGGGGTCTTGGTCAGCGCTTTCTTGAGGGTTTCGAACGCTAGGTGGCATTTTGCTGTCCAGTCGAAGTCTGTGTTCTTTTCTTTAAGCCGGAACAGTGGCTCTGCGATGTCAGAAAATCCTTTTACAAACTTCCTGTAGTAGGATGCTAACCCTACGAAGCTCTCGAGTTCACTTTTGTCTCTGGGGGTGGGCCATTCTGAGACTGCCCGTGTTTTTTCCTCTAGAGTGCGGATGCCCCCCTCGCCGATGCCATGTCCCAAGAACTCTACCCTCTTCTTCAGGAAGTGGCACTTATCTGGGTGTAGCTTTAGACCCGCCGCTGCTATTTTCTGTAGGACTTTTCGTAATGCTCCCACCGCTGCCTGAAACGAGCCCCCGTGTGTCAAGATGTCATCTAAGTATACGACGCATTCTGTTTGGGGAATGTCCCCCAGCAGTTTCTCCATTAACCGCTCGAACGTTGCGGGTGCGTTACACAGCCCGAAACTGAGTACTCGAAACTGCCACAGTCCTCTCTCGGTGCGGAAGGCGGCCTTTGGCTTGGCATCGTCGCAGAGGGGCACCTGCCAGTACCCACTGCGGAGGTCTAGGGAGGAGAACCAGGCTGACTCCCCCACTATGTCTAGTAGCTCCTCGATGACGGGCATCGGGTACGCGTCTTTTTTTGTCACTTTGTTCAGCCCTCTATAGTCTACGCAAAATCGCATCTTTGCGCTATTTTTCTTTTTTACCAACACTACTCCCGATGCCCATGGGCTCTCTGACGGCTCGATGATCCCTGCCCTCAGCATGTTTTCTACAGCTTCGTTCGCTATATCTCTTCTTGCTGCTGGAATTCGACGGGGATATGATCTGATGGGCTGCGCCCCTTCAGTGTCTATTTGGTGTTCTACCAGGTGAGTGCAGCCTAGTTCATCGTCCGTCATCGCGAAAATGTCTTTGTACTCTTCTAGTACTCTCCACAGTTCGTCGCTCTGTTGTGGTTCTAACCCCTCGCTCTGACGTTGGTGTAGTGTCCTGAGCATTTCTAACCTCTCTGTCTCTCCCTCTGCCTGTTGCATTGGCTGAGGGCAAGTGTTTGGAGGTGGGCTAGGGGCGTGGTTTTGGGGGGGGGTTGGGTCTGCTAGGTGGGGTTCATGCTCTACGGTGACGCGGTACACGGTGATGTTGTTAACGTTAGGCCGTTCCCTTGGAACGGTGGGCGGTTGGCTCATTTGGACTACCGTTCCTTCTGCAAATGTCAATGTGCTTCTTCCTAGGTCTACTGTGCATTTGTTCATCGTTAAGTAGTCTTCCCCCAGGATGCAAGGCCCCGCCATTTCTACCACCCACACCGGAAAGTCCACTGTCTGTCCCCCCACTGTTATCATTACGTGTCCCCTCCCCCTCATTGGCATTAACTCACCGGACACTGTTCTTAGCAGCTGTGCTGCTGGCTGCTCCAGGCGCATCCCCTCGGGCATCATGTTGACGTTCACCAGCGTCGCCGTACACCCCGTGTCCACCAGGGCGGCGCAGTATCTCCCTTGTAGGTAGGCTGGAACATGGCATCGGTTCATCGCGCGCGGCCCGCTCTGCATGTTGACAGCTCCGGCGATGTCGTCTACTTCGGGGCACGGCGGAGCCCCACCTCTCTGTTGCTGTCGGTGGGCTCCCTCCTGCGACGCTGTGGCTACGGGGACTGTGGCATCGTAGACCCGTCTCGCCCCATCTGGACGGGCCCCGTACCGTTTCCCTGGTTCCACGTTCTCCGGCGGCAGTCTGCTTCCCGATGACCGGGACGCCCACATCCCCAGCAGATCATGCTCCCTCTAGCCCAGCTGTTGTTCCGCTGGGTGGGCTGTCGAGCGGGGTTGGGCTGCAGGGTCGCTCTGCGGAGCAGTTGTTCTTTGAGTTGTTGTACTGACTCGGACAGTTCTTTCACCATGTTGCCTTGTTCTGCCAAAGCCGTCTTCCACGCTGGCTCTTCTTGTATCGGGCTTTCCGCTGCCATTCTCACTACGGGGACAGCTCTCCCCTCTTCGCTGTTCATGGTCCAGCCCTCTACTGTCTCTCTTTCAAACGCCAGCTCTAGCGCTATTTCTAATGTCTTTGGCCGTTGCAGCATTACTTGCTCTCGTAGCCCTCGCGGCGCGATAGCCTGGACGAAGTAGTTTCGGGCTAGCTCGTCCAGTGCTTCTGGCGGCAGCCGGCTGTATACACGCCGGCTGAGGATCTCAATGTCTGTGGCTAGCGCCCGCAGCGACTCCCCTGGTCGTCTACGCCTGTTACACAGTTCTGCGACCATAATGCCTTCTTCTTTGCATCGTCCGAAACGCCTCCTCAGGGCCGCCATTACCACGTCTAAGTCTTTGGTGTCTGCCATTGCTGCTACACATGTTATAGCTTCACCCTCGAGTGACATTACCAGATGACTGGCTCTCTCTCCCCTCGACCAGCCATTCATTTCCGCTGCTACGTTGAACATTGTGCAATATGGCTCCCATTCGCCTTTACCGTTGAATTTTGGCGGGGTGATTTCCTTTCTTCCTCGCCGCCCGCCGTCCTTCGTCTCCTCGACCCGTGTCTCGTCTTTGTCTCCGGTTCTCCGGCTAGCTTCACCGGGCCGTGGCACAGCCTCCATTGCTACAGCGGTGTTGTCAACCCGCTCGATCTTCACTCTCACCGGCCTCGGCTCTTCCGCTCTCTCCGCCGCCTCGTTAGCCCGCCTGCTAGCCTCTTTGAGCCGCGGGGTAGCTTCCGTGGCTACGGGGATATCGCCGTTTAGTTCGGATTTTATCATCACAAACCCCAGGCTTGCTGCTGCTATCCCCGCCTGGATCTCTGTGGTAGCGGCCGCGTCTACCCCGTCTTCTTTCTCCTCGGGTGCTTGGTAGTCCGCCCCGGCTCTTTCTCTTCCCGCCTCCCGCTTGAGTCTTTGCTTCTCTCTCTTCAGGAACTTGTTAACCATTTTTTGCCGATTCTGGAGGTAATTCACCGTTTTAAACTTCTGACGCCAATGTAGCGTTCCTGATATTTCATGAGGCAGAGGCTTCTTGCTGGTACAGGTTCTTTATTCACAGTTATTCATATTCACAACTCTCCGCTGTTGTCATGCTCATAGATAGCAGCTTCCCCCTAGGCAGTGCGCGGAGACTGACTGCACATGCTCAGTCTCCGTCCGGAAGTGGTCCCACAGCATAGTGCTCCCCAACATAACACTCCCCCACACAGTTCCTATCTGTAGTGGAGACACTACCATTGCTCACCACTATGTGTGTACTGCTGATTCGCTACAATATATTACATTCACCAGGGATTAGTCCTCTGCATCCCAACTACTTAGGAGTAGTTATTTATCTAATTAAAACATTGGTAAAAATATATGTAAACAAGACCATCAATTAACTCAACCATAATTGCACTCTGCTCATATTATGAGCAGAATGCAATTATCAAGACAGCTAAATGAGTTGGAATGTCCTACAGTTAGTTTAAACCTCATGACAGCCCCTTGTTGCAAAAGTGGATTTCACACCAGCACACTCCGAACCGAATAAAATCAACAATAAATAAATAAATAGATCATAAAAAATACACACGATAATTATTTCATCTTGTGTACATATCAATATTAAAATAATAGACTATGTATTAGACCAGGGGTGCCCAACCTTTTTTGACCCAAGATCTACCTTTCAAGTAGCCAGCCTCCCGAGATCTACCAGTCCAGTTTCAACATCGCAAAGCACACACATCGTTTCCAGCCTGCAGTAACTAACCTCACAACACTTTCTTGTTGTCCCACAACCACTTGACATTGGGGCTGTGAATCTTCACTGGCCTCACGATTCGATTTGATTACGATTCAGAGGGCTACGATTCGATTTGATTACGATTATCGATGCATCTTAAATCGATACATCACTTTTTTCCCCCCAATACATGATTTATTTTTTCTCACTTTCTTTTTTCTCACTGTGTGGCTACTTTTAAAATAAAAGTGCATTTGGAACTGCATTGTATTATGACCCTTATTTAAAATAAACAACTGCATGTACTTCCATTATATTTTATTTGATTATAAAAAATAAAATAAAAAATAAAAAAATAAAAAGATAATCGATTTTTGACGCGATCGACCTGGGGTCAGTCCACGGTCGACCAGTAGACCGCGATCGACTGGTTGGGCAGCCCTGTATTAGACTATTAACCTTTTTCGCTTCCTACCCAATTCACCCATTCTGTGTCTAAGATGCAGGAAGTAACACAGATGCAAGCAAATCTAATGAGGCCCCTGGCACTGGACCACCAAATTGATTGTTCTTCTTGCACCTGTGCCTTTTAGACACAAAATGGGTTAATTGGGTGGGAAGTGGAAAAAAAGCAAATGTATTGTAACAGAAAATAGTTTGATTGAGGCAGTGATGAATGCATTTAGGCTACTTGCGTCTTGTGTACATAATATGAATATTAAAATTATAGACTACTACGGTATTTATTATTTGATTAAATTTTCATCCAGGCTGAGGCCTTGCTGTCAGCGTCGACTTATTAAGGAAGCGCAGCCGGAGCTTGTCAAAATAAATACTTGTCCCATTGGCTCACGTGAGCATGGGCGCTTGGCCAATTCCGGCGCTTGACTGCTGCGTAGGCGAGCACAGGGCGGGGTCTGTCCAAAACCGCCGTGGGTTCCATAATAACGCCTGCTGCCCGGGTCTCATCTATCAAACCTTGCGTATAATCCCTACTAAGGATTCCTACGACTGTGTTGAGAAGAATGACTAACCTATCAGTGACGGCGCGCACACCTGAACGCAATTCCCCGTTACCAGCAGCTGCCACAGTGATTATGCACGGGGATCTGCCCCATATCCTGTCCCCTGCATACTCAAATCCAACCAATGGTCAATGCAAATCACAACATGAAGTTACAGCGCATATCCACCTTATTTTTGAATGCCCCACTGTACAAATAATTGTGGGTATAAGTTCCCGTTTAACGTGACTTATTGTTGCAGCTTGCCATTTCCTTTGTTATACTCTGGCTGCAGACCCGAATTATAAACCCGGAAACTGGAGTACGTTATAAAAGTTATAAATATAGTCACGTTATAAACAACTAACAAACGCTGGGGGTCCATATGGAAACTGTTAGTCGAAATGGTTAAAAGTTAAATCAATTTGGTCATTTAGTGGCGTTTTACTGCCATGTAACATAGCTAGCTATCCGCTAACATTAGCCACAGTAGGCTGCGCACTGAGCTCTTAAAGGGATATTTATCGACAAGATTTCTGCCAAGCTGGACCTGATTAGTGATTTGCTCCGTTCGCCCAGACGGGTGTCAAGCTGTCAGCAACAAGGCTGAGAGGATCACACCTGAAGAAAAACGCATAGGCATCATGGCCGCTAGAAATAAGGTGGATAAACGAGCCTGATTAACACTTCAAAAGAAAATGTAGAGTGGCAACATGTTGCTGGCTGTGGTTAATGCAGTGAGCGCAACAGAGGAAAAAAGAAAAAAGTGGTCCGATTTGGAGATGGAGGGAAAAAAGGGGGATTTGGTGTGATAATTCTCTACATAATTCTTCTTATTACATCATGCAGTTTTGAGGATAAAGCAGCATCTCCCTACAAGTCTGAGAACACAGGAAAGGTACAATGAAAACAATATAGCCTATGAAGGTTTCATTTCTCTTGCCTTTTATTGGGCCTACATTATTTTATTTTATTTATATATTTGTATCGTATTTTATTTTTTATATTTCGTCTTATTGTAGATAATTAGGCCTACAACTTTCACCTAATAATTTTCACTTTGATAGGCTATGGCATATCAGCATGTGTCTATTCAACCCGTTCTCACTCCAAGCGCGCAGCATATTGACGCTTTGTCACGTCTCTTGTGCGTTGCTTGTTACTAACACGGTACCCTTGAGCGACCCATGAAACGACTTGGGCTTTCCGACTAAACTCCAATGTAAACCCATGGAAGTCATCTTTGATGCTCATGGCAACTCAACACGCTGCCCTTGTGCGACGGATATAACGACTTGGGCTTTCACTAATTATTATTGTTTATTTTTTTCATTAGGGCTTTCACCAGGGGCGTATTTTCCACTGGGGAGAGGGGGGACATGTCGCCCCAACTTTTGAAACTGGTACCAATATGCGTCAATATGCTGCGCGCTCGGAGTGAGCACGGGTTGGTCTATTGGGCTAATTTTAACACATTCACTGCCAGCCGTTTTTTTTTTTTACTGTAGGTAGGTTCTGCCAGAGGGTTTTTTTGAGGATTCTGGCTCATCTTTCAAGACCCGAGGATTCTTTTCTGCTAAGATTTTGTGAACACACAATATCTCAAAAGAACTAATAGAATGTGTGCTTTCTCTGTCTAAAAGAGTTAGTTTGTAGAGTTAGTAGTTATGTAAGCATTAGCAGTTGAATACAGCATGGTTTCAGCGTCAGAAAAATTATTCTGAGATAAACGGCTTTTTGTGAAATTCGATAGAACAGTCACTTTAACCATTCATTTTTGGCATCAGTAAGACGTCAGACATCTAAACAATAGTTTTGAACAGTAATTTCCTCCATAACAGCAGGAAACCCCCCTCTGCTTCCAACTCCTCCCTCCGTGGGCGTTCTCCTCCGCCCTCCTTGGCTCTGCAGCGGGTCTGTGACAAACGAGTTGCTGCAGCCTGGCTGCTGCCTGGCAGTCTGGATGGGTTTCGCTCGTTTCTTGGCGGTCCGGTTGAGAGCTCTGATGAAGCTCTTGCGATTCTGGGCTTATTTATGGTGCGTGTTTCAAAGTGTGCATCCAATCTATTCTTGGAACCCCCCACCGTTGCCACCGCTGTGCATCAGCGCGAAAGTGAAAGCGTTTTCGCCATCAATTTTACAGTATGAGAACGGCTTCCTCGCGCTTTTCCCTCCAGTTTTGGGTCGCCTCTTTCTACTGTGGAGAGACATGTCGCCACTCAGTGGGTCGGTAAAATAGATTATACACATTCAATACCTCCAATTCTGGTATAGGAGACGTAAAAGGGTTAGATCAACGTCCCACCGTCAAAAAAAAAAAATCGATTTTTTTTTTACGTAAAAACACATCATTGGCAGTGAACGGTTGGATTTTGTTTGACGTAAAAACACGTCATTGGCAGTGAACGTGTTAAGAATGGTTTTAAATGTTTTTACAAACAAACTATTCATATAGACAGGAAATAAATAAATACATAAATACCATAAATGACCTTTAACAGCCCATTCATGACCACATGGATTAAAATCATTAATCACAGAGAGAGAGAGAAAAAGTGAAGATTCCAGTGTTGGCTGGTAGACTATGATTGTTCCAACATTCTAAACATTTCCAATGACTTGAGGCAGGGAGGTGCACGGGGAAAAACGTTAGGGTTGTGCTACAACCCAGGTTTTACGAGTGAGAACGAGAGCTCTGACTAGTGCCTAACACGCTGCGTACGCAGCCCTATGGAAGACTGTCATTTTGCTCCAAAATTACTTTTCATTAAAACCGACCAGGTGGCGTGGTGCCTCCCTGGGGCTGACGTGGATCCACGTGACTACGTCACGTCCTGTCAGTCCAGGGAACGTCACTCATCCTTCCAGCCAGCTGAGATCCGACGCCCCCAACGACGCATCGACGCAGCAAGGCTGGGTAGTGAGAGCTCTCGTTCTCACTCGTAAAACCTGGGTTGTAGCACAACCCTAACGTTTTACTTCGTTTCGAACTCAAGCTCTCACTAGTGCCTTAATTCAACCGACCTTGCTGCCGGGAGCACCCCACAGGGCGACCCGAAAGGCATCGGTGAACCACGGCCGTATGGCAACGTTCATGCCTGACCGTCTGACATACACGTCGAGACTGTAGTACCCGACAAACGTGTGATGAGAGGACCATGAGGCCGCGGCACACATGTCCTCCACCGAACACCGCGCAACAACGCAGAGGATGTCGCAACACCCCGCGTAGAGTGCGCCTTGATACCCTCCGGGGGTATCTTACCCACGGCAGAGTATGCCAAAGCGATCGCCTCCACTATCCAGTGTGATAAGCGATCCTTGGAAAGGAGCCCACCCTGGGCCTTCTGCCCAAAGCAGACCAACAACTGGTTTGGAGTGCGTAATGAACGCGTCCTGGCCACATAGGCCGAGAGCGCCCTTACTGGGCACAGCATGAGCAAGCGTCACTCCTCACCCGAACTGAACGGCGGGGGACAGAATGCTGATAAGTTTATGACCATAGACCTAAAGCTGACATTAATATTCTTAGGTTGGTAAGCCGGGTTAGGTCGCAACGTAACCCTGCGCCCATCATTCCCAAAACCATACAGGCCTGCTGCACCGAGAGAGCAATCAGGTCACCAACTCTCTTTCCTGACGACAAGGCCAGCAGCAGCGCGGTCTTTAAAGACAGAACCTTTAAATCGGCGGAGTCCAAGGGCTCAAACGGATGACCCGTTAGCCCGTCCAGCACCGTAACCAGGTCCGATTTGGGAAAAAAACGCATTGCGACGGTGGGCGCAGTTTACGCGCCCCCTTCATGAAGCGCGAGACCAAAGGGTACGCCCCCACGGGGCTCCCTTCAATTCCCATGTGGCAAGCAGAAATCGCGGCTACGTACACCTTAAGCGACTGCGGGGACTGACCCGCGTCAAGCAGGCTCTGAAGGAAACAGAGAACTGGTCGCACACTGCAGTTCACTGGATCCACGCCCTTACTTGCTGCATAGTGCATACCACATTATCAGGCAAGCCCTGGGCTAGCAACTGGTCCCGTTCAGGAGCCAGACTGCTAGCTTCCACCTGCCTAGGATAGGAGATCGGCCCGTACCGGCAACGCCCAGGGCGGATCTTGCGCCAGGGAAACCAGGTCCGCAAACCATGTCTGCCTGGGCCAAAACGGAGTAAAACAAGCCGGAGGCGCTGTTCCCTCACCCTGTCCCACACCTGACGGATCAGGGGGGTCGGGGGAAACGCATAGAGCCCCTCCCTCGGCCACGCGTGCTGACCTAACGGGCGCGACCAAACCTGGCCCAAACCTGTTCCATCACCCGAGGGTGGAGGCACCACTCCGTATAACGGGGATTGCCTCGAGACAGCAGGTCGGTCGTAACTCAGCCGTCCCGGCAAATAGACCGCTGACACTGAAAGGAGACGGGGATACACCCACAGGTGAATCCCCGCTATGGTTCAGCGCCCCCCGACCGCACACCGCCCTGTTTGTTCAGGTGGGCGATCGCTGCCATATTGTCCGAGCGAATCAGAACATGGTGCCCATGTGTGAGCCGCTGGAAGTGTTACCTCCGCAGGCTGGGGGGACTGCGGAGGCAACGTTCTCTTTCGAGTCTGGCCGCACGCGGACTTGTCCGGCAGTGCGGTCCCCAGGAGAGCTCCCAACCAACAATGGGCCCACGGCGCCATTGATGGTGGGCTTGTCCTGAAGCAGAGCCAGGCGAATCGCCTTCAGCTCTAGCACGTTTATGTGGCGAAGCTCCTGAGCCTCCCACCGGCTGTTCGCCGAAAAATGCCCGCAAATCGCACCACCTCCCCAGAGGGAGGCGTCTGTGTGAATCACCATCCTGAGCGGGACAGGGCCCAACCGAGTACGTCTCGAGAGGTAACGGGGTCCGCCCATATGGCCAGCGCCTGCCGGCCTGACCTGTCAGAGGAACCCTGCGATGACGGCCGAGTCCAGGCGAAGCCTGAGAAACCAGATTTGGACCACGGGAGCATGTGTAGCCTCCCCAGCGGGAGCACATGCAGTGCTGAGGCCATCAGGCCCAACATCACTGTGCACTGATGCACTGACACCGAGGGCACAGACCTAACGTCCTAGGCTTGCTGTCTGCACCGTGCGAGCCTGTCGCTCTGGCGAAAGGCTCGCAGGAAGTCTAGCTCAAGCCCCAGGAAGGTCGCCGCCTGCGCTGGGACAAGGCAACTCGTCGCAACCCGGAGGCTAGCGAACGTGCGCGTGCAACGGTAACGTAAGCGGCAATAGCCCAGCCCGAAGGGGAGGCAACAATACCCACAACCTGTTAACCCGAGAGAACAGGCGTGAACAAGCCACTAGCTAAGCTAGCGTAAGCACTGAGAGACAAGCGTGCGCTAACACAAGCCTGCGCACAAGCCGGTGCAGCGAGTCTCTACCCTGAGTAACACGGGGAAGCAAGCGTGACCGTAAGCAGAGGCCAGCGGCCCGCGAAGCTAGTCAATCTCAGAAGAAACTCCTCGGAGGGAGTTACAATCTAGTAGATGCTATTTGCACGAGGCAAGCAACACTTAGCAGACAAGCAAGCTGGCTAAGATGGCGTAAGTACTGAGAGAAGCGAGCTAGCGTACTCGCTCAGCTAATATCTCAGAGTGCCCCCTTCGGGGCCGACGCCAGTAATAGCTACACTACAAGCAGTATGTAGGTCCCAGCAACGCCTGTGCAGCGTGCTCATGCCCTTAGGCAGTGCACACATTCATTTCATTGTGCTGGTCGTAACCGGCCAGCGTAGCCTCACAGCTAACACAGCACCTAGCTGTTCCCCCCTCTCTCTGCTAACAGGAAATAACGGGGTTACCGTGTAAGCTATAGCCTGCAACGGTAAGATAGCTGGAGTGCTACACAACACTAGATACTGGCTGCACGGGAGCAAGCTAGCTATCTAGCTAACTGAAGAGCATGGCTTCTAGCTACTACACTCGCTTAACGCGCGCCCTACACAGAGGTAGCTGGCGCCTAAAGTACTTAGCACACAGACACTAACTGCACGTGTGCACGCTAGCTATCTGCCACAAAACTGGGTGCGTTACCCTGTCTGGGGACGCAGCCAGATAGCTGGAGTGCTACAAGCTAGTCCAAGCTAGCTGCACTGAGCAACTAGTTAACTATCTATCTAACGTTACTCGAGTAACGTGCGCGCTCTGACAATATAGCCGGCGCCTAATAACAAGCACACGGACGCTAACCACACGGGTGCACGCTAGCTTATCCGCAAGAACTGGGCTAACTAGCCTATTGTTCTAGTGCTACACTGTAAGCTAATCGCACGTATGCAACCTAGCCTAACAGTTTTGAGCGCGGACCTTAGTCAGCCCTCAATCCGATAACGCTGCCCCAGGCGGGGAACGTTAAACACACCTACACGGCGGTAGCAATAAAACAGTTAACTAAAAGAAGACACTCTTAGCTTTTAGATGACGCTTTTAGATCCGACGCTGCTGGTGGAGAGAACAGGATCGGGTCCCCGAAGCCTGCTTTACCTCGTTCCACGCAAACCTCTTCAAGGTGGGCAAATAAGACGGAACGAGCCTAGTATCTAAAGCTATGTTAAGAGCGCTAACTCAGAGTTAACCGCGGAGCTTTAGAAAACACGTCTTCTCAGTGGCTGGAAAAAACGATAAGTGACGTTCCCTGGACTGACAGGACGTGACGTAGTCACGTGGATCCACGTCAGCCCCAGGGAGGCACCACGCCACCTACGGGTGGGTGGTCGGTTTTAATGAAAAGTAATTTTGGAGCAAAATGACAGTCTTCCATAGGGCTGCGTACACAGCGTGTTAGGCACTAGTGAGAGCTTGAGTTCGAAACGAAGTAAAACAGACTTTATTGACACAGACATCATTCAAAACATTTTTTTTTACAACAAAATACAGGCCCATAGGTTAGGCCTACATATAAACACATGCACTGCAAACAACCATTATCTCCGCTTGTCACAACAGAGGGAAACGGCACTTCTCAGTGACTTCTCTTCGCCACTAAACCTCTGGGGGCACTGAACTTAAGGCTGGCTTTACACGGTGAAACTTGCACGCAACTTTAGTTGCATGAAACTTAGGTGAAACCAAGTTGCGAATGAATTGCATGGTATAAATCCTTTTGCAACTCACTTGAAACTTCTGTGAAACTCAGCCGCGACAGTTGCAAAGCTCTCAACTTTGTGGAACTAGTTTCATGCAACAGCCAATCAAAATGCTGATAACCAGTCAGCTGATCACGTAGGCTCTGGCTGTCTGAATCAGTGCGCAGGCTCAACAAACACACACAAGTACATGCCATGGCAGGACGGGACAGGCAGCGAAAATGCACCAAATAAAACCAAAGACGGTCTCTTGAAAAACCGATACAACACCTCCGAGTCCGAATTTATATTTTCCAGCAAGAAAACGATATGAAACACGATACAAAGATGCAGAATGACAATTCTCACTTGAAAAAAGAAGAAAACGATACAATAGATGAAAAATGACCAATCTAGCTAGCTAGTTTTGCTGGAAGAAACTGCCAAGTTGCACGAGACTTGATTATTTTTGAATTGCTTTGTGTAACTGTGAAGTTGCATGGAAATTGGGTTGCATGCAACTTGCAACCTGCAACTAGTTGCGTGAAAGTTTCACCGTGTAAAGCCAGCATAAAGATTATTTGCATAAGTTGTCTTGTTTACTTTTGAACCGTTTTGTTGTTTTGTTTTTTTCATCTATACGTCTGTGTATATACGAAAACTAAGAGAATCCATCCATCTATCTATCACTCACTCAAATACTATCACTGTTTATTTTGGGGTCATCCCTATGTTCCCCGGGTCCTATGTTCCCCGTTTTTGTGGGACCGGGGGACATAGAACCCTTTCTATGAAAAAGGGTCCTATGTTCCCCGCTTTTCCCAAATAGGGTCCTATGTTCCCCGCTATGTTCCCTGGTCCGATGTGTCTCCCGAAATGCCAAAAACAGCCTACCTCATATGATCGCGTGATTCAATCAAAAGACAACACTCTCCGATTGAAATCTGTTGTGGGGGAATCTCACGGAGGAGCAGGCTGCTCGCGCATCCATTCGACCACTGCTTCAGCCTGATGCGCTGAAAATAAGTCTGAAGTTTATTGCACAGGCCATGAGAACTGATTTGAAAAATACTCTTTCCATAAGGACACTGTGAAACGCGCCTTGCAGACAGCAGGAGCAGACTTGTTCCCTTATTTAGGCTAATAGGACTAGTTGAGTGAATAAAGTGGATTCGATTAGTAGCAAAACGAAAGAGGAGTTTTTTTAATGGGTGGGGGATATGGGGAAACGAAACCTAATCCTCATCTATATATTACGTGCCAGCGCCCAGCATACGCAGGCAGGCAACAGAAGGCGCAGACAACACTCACATAATATTTAAAAAAGGCCTGGTAATCCCCGAGACAGAACTCAGAAATGATGGTGGGAAAAAAAATGACCTAGTCGGCAGGTCCTTTCCAAATGTTACGGAGAGTGTTGTCTGCGCCCATATGCATTGATTGAATCACGCGATCATATGAGGTAGGCTGTTTTGGGCATTTCGGGAGAAACATCGGACCAGGGAACATAGCGGGGAACATAGGACCCTATTTGGGAAAAGCGGGGAACATAGAACCCTTTTTCATAGAAAGGGTTCTATGTTCCCCGGTCCCACAAAAACGGGGAACATAGGACCCGGGGAATATAGGACCCGAGGAACATAGGTACGCTCCCATTATTTTAACGGTCAGTTGATTTCAGATCACTGAGATTAACTGTTTGTCTGTTAGCTGTAAATAAAAATCTAATGATCTAACTGTTCCTTGAACTCTGCTCTGACTGCAGGAAATGTCCCGCCTATCACCATGGCCCCGCCCAACCAGGCTGCTGAGGGACTGGATGATGACAATGATGATGTCATTGATACTGTCACCACTTTGCATCACTTCTGAGGTGAATGGACGAGAGAGAGAGTGAGAGAGAGACGGCAGGGGGAGAGAGAAACTGATGTCTTTGTCCAGCATGTGAAGTTGCAGCTAAATTTGTGTTACTATCAAAACTTTCCGTTATTTTGTCAGCTTGTAGCTTTGTCTACTTTAATTGATTCAAAAGTTAGTTAAAGTTAGCTATCTTAAGTTAGCTGTTTATATGAGCACAACAATGCCACCATTGTGAAATAACAGTGACTAACGCAATAGTCTCCCCATAATATATTGAATATTATGAGTACTGTATAATTTAGCTCCGGTGCACAAATTAAAGTCCTTTGCATTTCTTTGCTCTGTTGTTGTCATATCATTGTGATGTTATCACTTCTCAATTCTAAGTTATAATGTGGAGGAACTCCCCCCCCCCCGCCCCCCACCACTAGTTTAAAGTTGTTTTAATATTGCCTATTCCAAGTATAACTGACACACAGTGACAGTCCCCGAGTGTTTCACTGTGTGTTTTCATAGAAGTGCTGTGTGTAGTCCTCCAGGGACCTTTTTGCAGAGTTATTTGCCTTAACCACTAGTTTGCATTCTTGACCCAATAGGTGAGAGGGGGGTTTACATAGACCTGAAGTGCTTAGGTTGGGATTAGCATTGGACCAGTAGATTGTTGGGGGGAATGGCTGTATAGGTGTCCAATTTTATAGAGAGCCGCAGAAACGAGTCCGGAAATCATCGATGCTAACAGTCCTGGTTCTTCACTGTTTTCGCCTATGGGAGTTTTGAATGGGTTTTTGGCGCGATGCTTCTAATAATCTCTCTCGGCAACGCTGGCTTAATCAAACGCGAACCAGTGTTTAGTAATATCATCTTCACACACGAGGACCACTTTTACGAGTTTTGAAGCTTTTACGTGCCGTTAAAAGGGCGGCTAGCTAGCAAACGGCTAAATGAGACTACACTCTTGAGTCGATGGGGATATATACGTCTATAACGTCACCACTTCAAAGGACGAACACGGAAATTCTCTTTCCCTCACCTGGTTCAGCCCCGTTCAGCCCGAGGTAATCAAGTGCACACATCAACAACAGTCCAGGTTGAGTGCTGACGTGACGTGAAGCCTATGCGACAGTGTGTAGTTCTGGATTAGCTTAGCTCAAGCTTTTTAATTCTAGGGCTCGCATTTATGCTACAAAACTCATGAAAGTGGTCCTCATGTGTGAAGATTATCAGACAGAACTCTGGTTCGCATTTGATTAATCTTGCGTTTCCCAGAGACCGTATTTGAAGCATTGCGGCAAAAACCCATTCAAAAATCCCATAGACAGAAACAGTGAAGAACCAGGAAGTCCGGGACTTCCGCGTTCTGACTACAAAAATATGTCATCCATGCGGCTCTCTATTGTCCAATTTTATTCAATTGTGTGTAGCACTTTAGTACCCCCTAGTGGTTATGATGCGTAGTGCTCCTGAGTTCTTAACTCTATACTCGTATGACAAATCCCTCCGAGATTTGCTCCCCCGCCAATCAGCAAAAAAAAGCATCCCCACCTCACGGGAGCATACTTGTAATCATTTATACAGAAATCTAACTGTTTAAAAGTGATATCATTGTCTGGTAGACGTGACCTCCCTGATTTCTAAGTTAAAACAGCCCCGAAATATGTTGGGGATGCAATTCTCGGGCCGGGATGCGGAAACGTTCACGGCAGGTGTCGCAAGCGCAAATTAGAGCCATGTCAAAATCATCTGCGCCCCAAAATGCCTGTGCAAACGGGATTTGTGCGGTCTTAACTACCAGAATTATTCACAGGCGTGGCCAGGCAAGGCTGGGCATTACGTCAATCAAAACCAATCAGATTCCTGTCTCGCAATGGTTTGTTTGCACGAGGCATGCAATATGCTATAATTATCTCCATGCGTAAGTGTACTCACTCGTGCGAGGACAGAGAGAGCTTATTGACAGATCATCTGTGGTGCCAACGACCCTCCGGCTTATGAAGGTAAATAGCCTATGTCCATTGTCCAACAAGTTTTCTCAATTCATTTCCCTCTTTGCGATGTGATAAAAGTTTCTCAGTGAGTTATAGTTGATTGCCTCGCTGAATTATCTGCTAATACCCAATTTTAGCAGCATAATTTGATGTCTTGGCGTGGCAAGGCTGTGCGTAATGACATATCCAAAACGAATTCCACTTTCCACTTCGCAAATACCTCTCTGCGCTGGGAGCGCAATGGTAATCTCCGTGCAGCGCACCCAGCGCAGAGAGGTATTTGCGCGTAAGAGGTCCTTTTCAAAGCTCTTAGCGCAAAGTAATTGCACGCTGCTGACGATAGCATAATGCCATCTATCACCACATTTTAGCGCTGAAACACCTGCTTTGGCTTGTGGCAGCCAATGCCCAGTACAATTATCACAGGCATGCGATTGTGTCCGCCCCCAATTTGCATTGTGCGGCGTTAAACGAGCGCAAACGCTAAATTAGCGCTTTTGGGAAGATAGAGCCCAAACTCTCCAGACAGAGAGAGGACAGAGAACAAACTTTGCCCACCTTGCCCCTTCATCAGCAGCCATGTTTCCATTTAAAATGTGAATTCGTTTTTGCGAATCTTTTTGAAATTTGCAAAAACTAAATGCGAATTAGGTGCGTTTCCATCAGGTTTCCATTAAATGGGTTAAAGCGCAAATAAACAATGCACGTGCATACGTAGGTGAATATGTTTTGTTTTCTCCAGATAGTCCTGTATTCTGGTTTAACACGCTTTCTCTAACTTGGCCCAGTTGTCATTGTGGCCGCTGGTAGATGCGTTCCATAACACACAGTCAGAATGTAGGCTATTCTGTTACATACTGAATGACTGTTACACACTGTTAATGAGTTAATTGTAGCAATATACAAGTTCATATTCTCGGCTTGTAGCGTACAAATCGGGGACTGTAAACAGAGATCAAAGAGGCTGGATCAGGTGAGCTGGCGCTGCGCATTTACGCACAGGGGGAAACCACGGATTCAAGCAGATGAAATATCATCAAAGTTGACAATTGATTTGTACTGCCGCCACCCACGGCTCATCTAACGGGGGTTTCTGCACTCCTCCATATGACATTATTCAGGTGTTTGTTGTTTTTCTTCCTTGGGCATTTTAAGAGAAGTTCAGTCATCAAGCCTTATTTCCTATTGACTTGAGTGATGAGCTGCGAGCTTCTGGGAGGTTATAGTGGACAGACATTTCATCAAGTCATATGTCAGATTTGTCAGGCCTGACGGATCTGACAGGCCGGCCACGCCTGCTCAAAACAGCTGTTGACACGTCATCAGCTGTCAATGGATGCTTCTGAGGAAGACTGCAGATGCAGTCAAAACTCTGAAGGTAAAAATCAAAACATCTATTACTCTGTCTGATTAAAAGAAACAAAAAACAAGCATTTGCCGGCAGTCACGGTTGAACTCTTGTTTATTCGAAAAATGTGTTTCCATTTCAGATTATCCGCATTAACTCTTTTTCGCATTAGTCTAAATCCACCTCAAATGTGCGTACAACTTTTTTGCGAATCAGAGGATTTTTATTTCGAATTCGAGCGTTTCCATTACCTTTTTTGATAAAAACAGTCAAATGGAAACGCAGATAGTGATGTCATAAGAGCAAGTGAGCCCGCACAGCGGCAGTAGTCGGGTTTCCATCCACCTGTTTTTATGCGAAATTTAAATTTGCACATAAAAAAACTGAGTGGAAACGCTGCCTAATTCTCAAAAGCCTCCAAATATCGCAAAAAAGTTTTCATGCTTGAGGGAGGAAGCATTTCGATAAAAGGAAAATGCGATACGAGCAGTGGAAACAGCGATATTCCATTGTCTCTCCATTCAAAAACTGGTAATGGTAAATACTCAGCACAATACCTGCCATGGTAAACAGAATAAGACTGGGATATTAACTTTAAGGCGACTCACTTCTAGAATTGAATGAAATTGTATTCACTTCTGCTCCTGCTCCATGGATTAGGCTATAACGTTATGCTTGCACAGTCGCACCTGGTAATCCAGAAATGCCGTTATAGTACCTTTGTCTACTTGTAGATCATCAAGAAACTTTAAATGAATAACGTTAGATGTGTTTAACAGAGCTGTATATCGGGTCTAGCAGCTGATCAGCAGCTCAGACAGCCTCAAACACGAGGTGATTGACAGCTATATAATTCGCATAATAGCAGTGGATGGAAACGCGCATTATTTCGCATTTTCTTTTGCTGAATTTCTGAAAATTCTATTAAAAGTTGCGATACATTTGGATGGAAACCCAGCTAGTTATGCATGGCGAACTGCATGGCGAGCTGCATGGCATATATATATATATATATATATATATATATATATATATATATATTAGGGCTGTCAATCGATTAAAATATTTAATCGCGATTAATCGCATGATTGTCCATAGTTAATCGCGATTAATCGCAAATTAATCGCACAATTTTGTATCTGTTCTAAATCTACCTTAAACTGATATTTTTCAAGTTTGTAATACTCTTATCAACATGGGAGTTGACGAATATGCTTGCTTTATGCGGATATGTTTATTATTATTGGAAAAATGACAAATACTGTCCAGAATATTCTTCAGAATAACCTCAAGGGTGTGCATGCTGAACCATACTGTATAGTGAAGTAGAAGCATATAGGCTACTGTAGTAGGCTGCATAATTAGCCTACTGGTTCATCTGAACAAAACAAACTAAGCACAGCTTAGAATTGCATTTATAAATGTATTTTGTTATAGCAGCAGTGTAGTAGGCTAGTGAAGACTACAGTCAATATCGGCAAATGAAGACTCAGGTCGGTTTCACATATAAGCTGGTGGACTCGGTGCGATTCAGGGGGGTGAAGTTGCAACATTGTTGCGATTGGTCTGGTCTGGTCTATTGGACAGAATAGAGTCATGTGTACACTGACCATGACTTGAATCTTCTCTCTGTGCCTCTTCTTTTCAGTAGCACAGTCCACTAGGGGGCCCTCCACAATTCAATACCACACAGTAACAGACCTTTTGAGCATCTATTTGGTCATGCCAATTAACAGAGTGTATGTGTATCTCTTTCTCTCTCCCCCTCTCTCACTACACACCTGCTATGTTCGGCAGTCCAGTGTAGGCCAGTGCACACTGGCCCATTTGTGTTAAATGTGTGTGTGTTCAGGATCAATTTCAACATGACCATTATCTTAACTGCTTTTTTTTCTGTCTGTACCATACACATTTATGGGGCCCTCGGTGTTTAGATTTATTTGTATATTTGTATATTTTTTAACTTTATATATTTTCTGATGTTCACTTAATTGAGGTGTCCCACCTGACCAGGTCATGTGACTGAGTCAGGTGGGTATTTAAGATGGCGTTTTCTCCTTTGTCAAACTGTCTGAACATTACCCACGGTGTTGCAATAAAAAACCTTATCACTGTAAGTTCTGCACCTGCCCTATAGGCTGGGATGTGCGTGTCTCCCGTCTACCACAGAATAGAGAAGGGAAATCTCTCCTCTCTTCAGCAGGCTTCTTACCTGGCTGAGGGCTGACTGAACAACACATGTGAATCCGCAAAACACAAACCATGGAGCAACACCACCTGCGATATTGGGATTTCTGGCTTTACTTTGGTGTTACTATCAAATAAATATTTTACAAGAATGTGCCCAATATGAGCAGCAGATGAGGCCGAAAGCTGCATATGAGACGAGTAGCCTACGTACCAAAGGATAGCCAAGCCAGCTGTTAGAGTGTTGTTGACGACTACATCACACGGCGTGCAGGTACTGTAGTACACCGTGCGCACCGCAGTGTTTGTTTTGCTCCCTTCTACAGTCTTCTACTCATGACATCTGCTCACCCTACTTGAAGCTGAGCCTGCCATTAATACCCTTTTCTTCCTCCTTTTCTGCTCCTCATGGAGATTTATTTCTGCTTTACTTCCTGAAACCGCTGCGAACGGCTTGACTACAATTACGGGTGCGACGAATGGACAAAATAGCGCATGCAATAAAAAAAAATAACACGTTATGGTCGGCCCTTAATCACATCGCGATTAACGCGTTAAGGCCTTGGCCACACTGATCTGTCAGAAAATGGACAGAATTATTGAACGGACAGATGTCTGTCCGATGCATGAGAAGTTTGAGAACTGAGTCTACGTCAAACCCCTCGCCGAAAGCGCCGGGGCTGCTCCGCGGCCGGCGAGCCTGCCTGCGCAGCCTGCGTGCAGCTCCTTGGAAATGTGACTCGATGCAAATGACATGAACAGCGCAAGTATAATATAATGTAGATTATGTGCAGATAACCGGAGAGAAGTATATGCACTACATTCTCCCCTTGGACTAACGTCTAGTCACTGAAATCCTAGTGAAATCACACAATTTTACTCATTTTGCTGGGGAATCCCTTATAGCCTCCTTCACCGCCTCGGCCGCCATCTTCTTTGAAAAGTTTAAACAAATCTCGGAACGCCTCCTCTCGAGACCTCGACTCTGATTGGCTAAACGGACAGTGACTATCCGACCATCCGATACGTCCATCCAGAAAAAGTTCATCCCTCTTCAACTTTCTGTCCATCAAAACGTATGCAAATTTTCTGGATACGAACGCTTCTGAGTGCTCCACGGACAGTCGGACAGCTGACATTGAAAATTAATGGAAGTGAACAGAGAAATGAACGCACACGGACAGACACCACGGATCAGTGTGGCCAAGGCCTAACGCTGACAGCCCTAATATATATATATATACATATATATATATATATATATACACACTATGTATATATATATATGGGTTAATGCACAACGAGGTGTCCATTATCAGAAATTGTTTGGACGACGTGGAGGCGTGAACCGTCCGAGGCGAAGTCCAATAATTTCTGATAATGGACACCTCAAAGTGCATTAACCCGCTTATACCATGGTCACTTGCCAAAGAAACAAAACAAGACCATGAATTTATATTTCCATGCATTTTGCAATCGAAATGTAGTTTTCATAACCTTGAATATGAGTTGAGAACCAGCGAGACAAAATAGTCCCCTCGGCTGCTCAAGATTAGGCTATCATTGGATAAAATGGCCGCTTAGTGCCTGCACCTGGCACCAGGGGCGGTTTTAGCATCAGAGCTCAGCCCACCCAAAGGTCATGGACCACTGAACCCCTAGGGGGGTCCGGGGGCATGCCCCCCCGGGAGAAAATTTTGTACAGTTTCAAGTAAAAATGGATCAAACTGGCGCACTTTGAGATCAAAATGAAGAGACTAGATCTATGAAGAACTACACACATCAATATCTTCTTTACCATTCTGTGGTTTTACAGCAATGAAAAAATAATTGTTTCCCTATACTATATATATTCTGCATACAGGTTACTATGATAGAATTATGCTTGCATAAATAATCCCAAAATCACTTCAGGGGAGTTTCAAGTAAAGTAACATTTTGCTTTGTAGGCAAAACAAAAGTAAAATTAAATCAAAAGGGAACTTCCTAACTTATTGGCTGGAATAATATTCCGACAAGATAATAATATACTGTAAGCACGAAAGCAGGAGTTTGCAGTCAACTAGTTGAAATTAATATGTGGCAGTATTTGTGGGGGTCAAAATCTATGTAGGGTGTTACCACCACAAATAGATCAGTGTATGGGAAACACTGACTATTAAATTGTGTGACTAGAAAGACACCAATAAATCTGAGAAAATGTACTTTAATTTTGAACAACAGCACTACAACGGTGGCATTACAAATGGTATTATGAAATTATTGTGGGAAAAAACAAGAATGCCACTTTTTTTCATGAACTTTAAGCAGAAAATTAAAAAATAGTTTTAAAGCAAAAATAAATAATAAATAAAGATAGTTTTAACATTGGCTCAACCAGCCCATCTTACTGACCACCAGGGGTCCTGGTCCTTAATCCCTTTTTATTACTACCATGCCACTGGTACTGTACACAAACAAGGCTGTTTAAATATCTGCCTTGCACTCCCTTAGAGGGAAATAACAAGCCTGTAAGAACTTTTATTGAGATACTGAACTAACATCACAGCAAGACATAAGTGATGCCATGCACGCATGTTACGCTATCGTCATCATCACATCAGACAGGCTGTGTAAAGCAGCCACTTGCGATTCTGAAGGGCTTAATTTCATTCAGATAACAAGGGACCCGTTTGAAAATGTTTGTCACTTATGCCATATGTTTCTCAAAAAACATCACATCCATTTACACCCGCTTACTGTGAGCTAGCATGACATGGCTGGCTGGTGCCATGGTAGCCTACCTACCTTCCTCCAGTCCACCTGTTTGTCTGGCAGGCACAGCGACAAGTTCTTTTGTTTAGCCTACGAAACAACGTTACGCGCTAATTTGCATATCAATATGCGCTAATTAAGTAACTACTAACGACTCTGACTGCTCAATGCTCACCTCACAGTTTCATTGATCATGAGTGGGGAGAACGATTGTGTGGACTGTGGAGGACCACTTCGCTGCTGTACTGTGTGTGTGACCTGTGTGAAGTGATGTGGGATTAGGCAGATAGATGGAGGAGGGAGCGCCTGCGCAGCCGCGGTTCTAGAAACTTTTCGGGTGGGCTGAACCCCCCTAAATTTTTATCTCAGCCCACCCTAAGAACATAGGGGGGGGGGAAACATGCACACAGCGCATTGAGTGTAGTCAGAAACTGCTACTAATGACCACCATGGATTTGGAGAGGAGGGGAAAAAAAAAAAAATGTTTTTTTGCCTCTATTTTTTTGGGTGGGCTGAGACTATTTTTGGGTGGGCTAAAGCCCACCCAAAAACGGCCTAGAACCGCCCCTGCCTGGCACAATTCTAGAGTCAAGCTAACTAATAATTTGGCCAATTGTATGTAACAACATACAAAATAAGAATGCAACGCCATGTAACTGGGTCGTTTAAACTCGCATTCCAGGGAATTACGTTAACGTCTGCGGGTCTTATAAGACGTAAATGGCGCGAGGCTGGAATAGACTGAAAACCATTTGAAGCTTTCAGTATGTTGGAGTCCAGGTATGTTTTGGACAAGGATGTCTCTCAGTGTGTTGCTGTTAACTGCCCATTTCGTTGTTTTCTTTTTGTTGATCTCGTCTTTTTCCTCTTCGACTTGATTTGTATCAGTGATAGAGGCAGCGCACGCTCTCCCAGAGCACCTGGCTGCTGCTCGCTGCAAGTTGTAAACAGAGGGTTTGACAGTTGACAGCTGAGAGCCCGGCTTCTGTCAGCTGACCAGAACGAAAATCTGATTTCTAAATAGCCGTTATTTTAATAAACTGAGCACTCAGGGGTAATCTAAATAGTTACTTTGACTGACATTTTTTTTCTAAACTTATAAAAGCGCCATATTATTATATAGTAAGTTATAACTGTAATGGGCTAGCTGATGGTAAAAAGAGAAGATCGATTTTTACATGGCTGAAAGAAAAAGACTATGCCATCTATTGTTTACAAGAAACTCATTCCACCTCAATGGATGAAATAACATGGAAAAAAGAATGGGACGGAGAAAT
Organism: Poromitra crassiceps; assembly: GCF_964638095.1. Taxonomy (NCBI): domain Eukaryota; kingdom Metazoa; phylum Chordata; class Actinopteri; order Beryciformes; family Melamphaidae; genus Poromitra; species Poromitra crassiceps. The sequence continues at coordinate 12,064,552 of NC_139628.1, forward strand.
ATTCTACTGTCACGGGCAAAAAAACTCTAAAGGGGTGATGATTATGTTTAAGAAGGATTTTGATTATGTTGTGCAGGATGTCAAATTAGATATACAAGGAAGATGGATTATGATGAATCTGATTTTGGGCAACCAATACATGTGCCTTATTAATCTTTATGGTCCAAACAATGATGAGCCTCTCTTTATTATCAATATCTATGAGAACCTAATGGCCATGCAGGATATAAAGGAGCACATTATTTTGGTTGGAGATTACAACACAGTGCTAGAGGCCTCAATAGACCGCAAGGGAAATCATAATATAAATTATCACCCTCAAGCGCTCAAGGAAATAAAACACATTATGGATACTTTGGATTTGGTTGATATCTGGAGACTTAAAAATCCAGAGTTAGTTAATTTTACGTGGAGGAGGGGCCATCAAGCTAGTCGTCTAGATTATTTTCTTGTACCTTTCTCTATGGTGCCAAAAGTTAAAAAAGTGACAATAGATGGTAGGATGTTATCTGACCATCATCTAATTGGCCTTTACATCACTTTGACTGATCTTCCACGTGGGAGAGGCTACTGGAAACTAAATCAAAGCCTACTAAATGATGATTCTTATAAAAAAAAGACAAGTGACTTTATAATAGAATTCTTTAGACACAATGAAGGAACAGCTGATCCACATATTGTATGGGATGCTTTTAAGTGTGTCTTTAGAGGACACTCAATACAACAATCCTCTATCAAACAAAAACAGTTTAAGGAAAAAGAGAAGCAACTTGTGGCAGAAATAGAACAATTGATTTTTAAGCTGGATCAAAGTAGTAGTGGTGATATAGAAACCCAACATTTATTAGAGAAAAAACAAAATGAATGGGAAGAATTGGTAAAGGAACGTTCAAATATCATGTACTATAAAAACAAAGCTAACTGGATGAAAAATGGTGAGAAATGTACAAAGTTCTTCCTAAACTTGCAAAAAAATAATGCCTCAAAAAAGAACATACAGAAATTGGTCACAGATGATGGGACAGTTCATGTTACTCCAGGGGATATTTTGAAAGAGGAGGCAAAATATTTTAAAAACATATTCACGCTTGAATTGCCCCCATTCCCTGCTGAAAAAACCAGCATAGACCAGCATGAATTTCTTGCTGGTCTATGCTGGTTTATGCTGGTTAGTGCTGGTCTGATGCTGGTCTATGCTGGTTAGTGCTGGTCTGATGCTGGTGGACCAGCATTACCTTGCTGGTCCACCAGCTAACGCTTGCTGGTGAAGCTGGTAAACTACCATGGCCTTGCTGGTGAAGTTGCTGGACCAGCATGGTGAAGCTGGTGGACCAGCATGGTGAAGCTGGTGGACCAGCATGGTGAAGCTGGTGAAGCTGGTGGACCAGCATGGTCATGCTGATGAAGCTGGTGGACCAGCATGGTGAAGCAGGTGGACCAGCATGGTGAAGCTGGTGAAGCTGGTGGACCTGCATGGTGAAGCGGGTGGACCAGCATGGTGAAGCTGGTGAAGCTGGTGGACCTGCATGGTGAAGCTGGTGGACCAGCATGGTCATGCTGATGAAGCTGGTGGACCAGCATGGTGAAGCGGGTGGACCAGCATGGTGAAGCTGGTGAAGCTGGTGGACCAGCATGGTCATGCTGATGAAGCTGGTGGACCAGCATGGTAAAGCTGGTGAAGTTGCTGGACCAGCATGGTGAAGCTGGTGGACCAACATGGTTGTGCTGGGGATTGCTTGACCAGCATGGTCATGCTGGTGGAGGAGATTGTGAAGTGCTCCACAATGGAAATGACCTCCCCTGTACCCTGCTGGTCCATGGCATGGATTTAATTTTAACTTTCGTGTCCAGGCCAAGCCTAGGTCCCTTTTTGGGGTGTTTTACAAAAGTTAATTGTGTTAGTGTGTGTTAGATAAGCAAATGAAAATGTAATTAATGTAATGAGAATATAATTAGGCCTATCAAAATCTTGGGGACAATTTTTGCCCCTTGATCATGTTTTTTTGGTGCATTCTGAGATTTATTAGAGCATATTTGGCCTTGCCCCTGGCTAATTTCCTACACTGGATCATACCATGAAAACATACAGTAAGGGGTAGACATCACCTTTTCTGTCATCATGTTTGGTTCAGGAGATTTGATGCAAAAATAATTAGGTTATAGTGGAAAGTAAAATGGCTGCCATGGCAACCATGAGGAAAACATCTAAAAGCAAAAGTTTTATTGGATGGGGGACCCTGGCACAAAATTGGGGGTCTGTGGTCTAGTTTAGGGGACCTTCATGTGAAAAAGTTTGGGAAACAATCTGGCCCATCACCCATCCCCTATGGGTTATAGGGTGGGTTATATTAGCCTGGGTAAACCCAGCCTCCACATGACCTGCTCTCAGACCTGCTCTCAGTCACTACGAGAGCAGAGCAGGTCTGAGAGCAGGTCACGTGGAGGCTGGGTTTACCCAGGCTAGGGTTATATGCCTTCTTTTTTATATTTTGTATCGTATTCTGGCCTCCATTGACAGCTTGCCAGATAAAATAAATGGTACAGGGCCAAGTTATAACATAAGCAACAAATAACGCAACACACAAGAAAAAAGTTTTAACCATGCCCAACAAAACACCTTACAGGGTAACAGGCTAATATAACACAATACAAGAGGCTAATGCAATTCTATATCAAGCATAGTCCTTTAAAATAACATTACACATGAATGTATTATTATTATTATTATTATTATTACCTTTATTGTTATTGTTATTGTTATTATTATTATTATTATTATTATTATTATTGTTGTTGTTGTTGTTGTTGTTGTCATTATTATTACTATTATTACTTTCAAGCTATGTTATGTTTTCTACTGTAACAGAGGCTTTAATTAATATAAACTCTAGGTGGCCGTGGGTCAGACTCATTTCTGAGGCCAGTTTTCCCATATAGAGGGTATGCACGTGATGTCACAGGCAGAAGTCACTGCATGGTCACGCCCACTGAGTGACAGCAAGACTGATTTTGAATGCAGTAATCAGCCTAGATTAATGACACCTGCTGCTCCAAACAACAGAGAACCTGCTGAATGTTTTGCCCATAGGTTTTAGGTTTTGCCAGTCCCGATTGAGGGGGCATGTTCCAGTGGGAAAGTGACGTCCGTGCTGCATACCCTCCATTCAATTGGAACTATTTTATGGAACTGAGTATCACTACGCCTCTGATATGCTGCGCGAGACCATCTCCAAACTTTCGCGCGGCTGGACCTGTCTGCACCATTTGTCAATTGTCAGTACAGCACTCACTGCTCCGGTCTTCAAATAAACTCCAGAAACAACGAACCGGCGGCTTGAAGCAGATTATTTGTGGAGGTGAGTGAAGTAGGCTTAACTTGTGTGTTATTTACTACGACAGAAAGAGGTTATTCACGTTAGTCAATTACTTGTAAGAAGGAGAGGGGCCGCTGATTATGGAAGCTGAGGGGGGAACACGTTTTTACCGTGATAGATCGCTGCTCTCACCTTCAGCTCTGTGTGTGTGTGTGTGTGTGTGTGTGTGTGTGTGTGTGTGTGTGTGTGTGTGTGTGTGTGTGTGTGTGTGTGTGTGTGTGTGTGTGTGTGTGTGTGTGTGTGTGTGTGTGTGTGCGTGCGTGTGCGCGTGCGTGCGCGCGCTTGTGGTGGCGTTATGGCTCAGGCTGGGTGATAATTCTATATTGTAACAGGCTAGTATTTTGGTTTAGTATTTAGTTTAGTATTTTGGTTCAGCTGTCAATCAAATCTTCATTACAGGATCATTTTCTCTTCCAAATGAAGGCGAAAATGGCGCCTAGTGCCTGTCATCTGGCAGAGTTTCTAGCCCATAAACTAACTACTAACTTGAGCAATTATGCAAACTAAATCAAACGGTAATGTCTAAGAATGCAAAGAAATGTAACTGGCTCGTTAAAACACGCATTCCAGGAATATTATTTACATTTATAACGATAATGGCGCGCGCCTCCGAGCCTGACAGCCTCCCTGGCTGTCAGGGGTCGTCTCTCGGAGATTCCAGGCGGGCGGGCAGCACCTATGAATCGGATTGTCCGCTCTCCCCGCACGAAGCAGCTGGCTCCCTGGTACTCTGCGGATCCCACTCGTGTAGCATGACAACAGGCTGAATCCCACTGGATTTGCGGGTGGAACACGCCAGGATTGGCCAATCCCAAAGCCAGTCCTCAGAATTGTCAAATCAAATCATCGACACGTATATGGTCCGCCTCTCAATTCGTTTTCAGTGTCTGACGCTCGCGCTGGTGCATTCCGTTCCGGTTCACTTCGACTTTAATGGTGGAGCTGATTTAATTACTGTATAGTCTCGCTAGCCAGCCTCTCTTCCTTTCTGTCAGAGAGTCTGGCGTCGCGGAAACAGGCACGGGGATCAGCCCGCCCCTGCTCTAAAGCTGCTCTCCCATTCGAGCGGCTGTTTCGGTGGCAGCAGGATATCCGCTCCCCCGCTTGCAAGCTCTGTCACGCTCTGTCATTAGCTCCGACCATATGTCAATCAGAGCGGCTTCCGCTCCCATGGCATGTGTGTCGCTGTAATGCTCCCGGCCGCCGAACAACGCTAACTAGCTAGCGTAGAAAGCTAACGGCAGAAATCTATGGGCTAACTCGTTGCTACATGCTGAAAATGGCAAGTTTTGAAGAAGATATGGATTGTGCAATAAAGAAGGCCTGCTCGGCACTTTCGGTGGATGGTTGTAAAGATATCCAGAGAATATGTTTAGAACATTTGCTGTCTAACAGTCTAACAGTCTGTCTTTATGCCTGTGCGCTCTCCTCCCGTCTAAATGTTCCGCCGACACAAGTTCCACCCCGAAACTATTTTCCAAGGGCACTAACGTTAAGCACCGCCCAAGACGAAGCTGATTGGTTAACCCAAACAGAGCATTTTTTTCGCAATCCCACAATGGAAACCTGCGACGCCAGACTCTCTGACAGAAAGGAAGAGAGGCTGGCTAGCGAGACTAATTACTGTATAAATATGAAAACAGGGGGAAAGCTCTACCTTACCTGGTATTTGTGATGTGTAAAGTAAAGCTAGAGAAACTGACCCAGACCTTTTTCGTTGGGTTTCACTTTTCAATTGTGCAAATATTACAGTCACTAAACTGTTTCCCTGTAATGCTCTGTAGATCTTGGATGTAACCATATTGAGATTTCCATCTCTTTTTCAAGTGGGCCCTGCTCGCACTCACACACACATTAAGGGGTTAAGGGCCTTGCTCAAGGGCACCTCAGTGGTGGTAATGAGGGAGGGGCAAGTGCTGCTTTTCACACATGCTTTTCTAATGGACACTGTCTCTTTGTCTATATACTGTGTGTGTGCAGGTTTTCGATGAGATATCATACATTGAGGGAGAAACAGCCAGTGGAGGACACACATTAATCTGTTAAGTAAGTTGAGAACTTTTCTTTTCTCCAAAAACCTATTCCTGTGGTCCTCTAGGCCTACTTGCTTTTTATCCTTTCTGGAAAGGATTTTATTTTATTTTATTTTTATTTTTTGTGTGTGCTTTGAGCACCACAACATGGCCGGTGTCTCCAAAACTCAGCAACTCACACCAAAACGATCTAGATGGACATATCCTGTGGGTGGCTGTAGTTTTAATTAAAGGTGACTGGCTTGTTAAATAAATGATTTGTGCACATAGCTGATGCCATGATCCCATGGAACCTAATGCATGTGTCACTGCATTTGGACTCTTATTTACCAAATTGTAATGTGTCTGGAATGGATGAGCTGTTTTACCAGGTTCCAAGGTGGATCAGAAAGGTGCGATTTAACGCCCCCACTTACAGTATCTGACTTATCAACTTCAAGATGAATTTTAAAATGTGTTGGGAACTTGGGACCAATCGGGCTGTGAGCCAGAAAGGTCTTTGTACAGCTAGACCCTGGGCAGACAGTACAGTGAAATAATTTTTAAAGTAGCTCATGCGTCACTTTTGTGTAGCACTTTTTCAAATGGCAGTTGAAATATTGACCAAAGAACAGTGTTACTCTGCCACTAATTTATCTCTGTTTGCTTTTCAGTTTGATACAAAGAATGGCTCCAGAACCAAAACCTGGGTGAAGCAGATGTGGAAGCTCGAGTGGGGAAGCCTGGATGGTACATCACAGAGAAAATAATGGACATAAACAAACAAGCAAAGAATAGCACTTGAAGGGACACTCCACCGAAAAACAATGCTGATTTATTTTGCACATAATCTCACACATATCCAAAAACTGTAAACCGTTTTGCAGGCATTCATTTAGTTTGACAGTTATTGAGAGTTGATTTAAGTTGTGATTTGTGAATGACATCACTGGTCCACGACTGAACTCAAATCAACTCTCAATAACTGAAATTAATTAATTACGGTAAATGAATGCCTGCAAAACATTGTTTTTTTCCATAAAGTTTTTAGGATTGTGAGATTTTGTGCAAAATAAATCTGCATTGTTTTTCAGTGGAATTCTCTACTTCTGATTTGACTTAAGGCCTTTGCTCCTCAAGGGAGCATAGGCTATTGACAAAATGTCGGTGGTTGGCGGTTCTTCCCTGTTCTCCCCAATTGAGCCTGCTCCCAGACATTTCTGCCTGCACACCTCTTCTCCAGCTGTTCCTGGGGTGACCTCTTTTCTTGTCGGGTGATGTTGCCTGTTTGTTGTGTTATTGTTAATTAGTCAGTAGTTTTATTATTTAATTGAGTTTAATTGTAATGAGTCTTTAATTGCCTTCAGCACATTAATTGAGTTGAGTCACACTTTTACTTTTAATACTTTTGACATAAAGACAGGTACAGGCTGACTGTTCAGGTGCACTGCTGTATGTGCGGTTCTCTCTCCCACTCCCTCTCTGTGTTGCTTTTATTTAATAAATAATTATATTGTTATGTAAACCTGAAATAGTCTTCATTTAACTAGTTCAAGAAAGATTACTTTTGTGATGTTTATCTGGTCTGACTACTCTCAGCATGGGGTGCTGGTTAACAAGCATTCAACCATAGACCAGCATGTTGTGTTTTGACACCAGAATAGCTGGTGTATGCTGGTCACACCAGCACACCAGCATAGGTGTACTGGTGTATGCTTCCCATGCTGGTCACAAGACCAGCATATGTGACCAGCATCCCATGCTGGTCACACCACCAGCATACCAGCATCATCGCATGCTGGTCACACCACCAGCATCCCATGCTGGTGGTGTGACCAGCATGGGATGCTGGTCACACCACCAGCATACCAGCATCATTGCATGCTGGTCACACCACCAGCATCCCATGCTGGTCACACCACCAGCATCCCATGCTGGTCACACCACCAGCATCCCAGCATCCCATGCTGGGATGCTGGTACACCAGCATAACTTGTTGTGTTTTCAAAACACAACAAATTTACCAGCATCCCAGCATGTGATGCTGGGATGCTGGTACACCAGCATAAAAAGCTATGCTGGTGCATGCTGGTTTTTTCAGCAGGGTTGTCGGTTAACGAAAATCAAAATATTGACTATTTCCCCAAAAATAACGCCAAATTAACAAGTGAACAAAGAGAATTATGTGAGGGGCTTATTACAGAAGACGAACTATATAATGCAATTATATCTTTCCCAAAGGGTAAAACTCCAGGTTTGGACGGTTTACCAGTGGAGGTTTATCAGACTTTTTTTGAGGTACTAAAAGAGCCCTTGCTGGCTAATTTCAATTACTCATATCAAAATGGCAAACTATCAGCCACACAACAAGAAGGTCTAATCTCCTTACTACTAAAACAACAACCAGGGGGCGCATATAAAGACCCTGTTCTCCTGAAAAACTGGAGGCCCCTTACATTACAATGTTGTGATGCAAAAATTCTGGCTAAATGTATAGCACTTAGAATAAAAAAAGTAATACCAGCTATAATTCATCATGACCAGACTGGCTTTTTACCTGGCAGATACATTGGAGATAACGGGCCCTATTCTCCCACAGGCCTTCGGCGCTAAAACGGGCCTTAAACGCAAAAAAACGTGCCTTGCGCCTGTTTTGGGACGATATCAATATGGCTTTACGCTGCCAAATGCGCTTTAGGCCGAATGGGCGTGGCGCAGTCCCAGAATGGGCCAAAGTGGGCGTGTCGGCGCTAAATACCTATCTTCCGAGCTGGCGTTAATTTAGCGCCTTGCGCCTTTTAAAAGCAGGCCTATTCAGTGGGCCAGTCCCTCCCCTCTCTCCTCTGTCATCCTTCTCTGTGTCACTCTCTCCTTCTCTCCTACTGACAGGAGCAGGCATTGGTGTGCGTTTACCAGTTTATTGTGAAATAAATCCTTCCGCGTTGAGTTACTGTCACAAGCCTGTGTGACAACGCGTCCAGCCTGGGTAAAACAACTCCGTGTACCGCTTTGAGGCTGCAGGCAGTCTGACAGGCACAATACGGCTGTCTCTCTCTGACTGCCTGTGAATGCCCCAGCATGCAATTGGGTACTCAATTTCGCTACTAAATAGCAACCAAATGAGGCGAAATAGATATAAAAGGTCGATCTAAAATAATGTGTAATGGTAACACAGCCTGCAATTGTAGAACATTTCAATATTGGACCAAATAAATCATCGAAATTAAAACACCACCCTAAGTGAAACATATATGTCCTCCTGGGCCTATATATATCCTTTGTCGATTTAACGTCATTTAGATAAGTGTCAGCGGAATGCGCTTCAGAACGCGCTTCTACTGTCATGTGCTATACTGTGATGTCCGCTCCAATAACTTTGCCCAACTTCACATTTAGTTTTACAATAAAAACACATTTATGCAATGACTTTACATAATGTAGGGTATATTTATGTGCATCATTCTACCTGCAGCAGGGGAGAGAAAACGATATCGTTCTGAACAAACTTTCACCAATATAAAATTAATCTCATCATATAGGGATAGGCTATATTTTTGTAGCTGATGCCTTTAGAACATTATTTTCACTTTGATCTTGCTATAGTGTAGCGTATTTACATGCTTGCAGTATTGAAACTGCAGTTAGATTGGTTTGAGAAGCATAATAATATGGAATAATAGCCTATAATGCAGACAGACAGACTGGATGAAGGGAGGGGGGGGGGGGCAGAGCGTTTGGCTTTGGTCTGGTTTTGCGGGATCACTGGAATTGGAGCTAAAAAGGCAAGCGTGCGATTCGTTTATTGCAGTTATCCAATGAGCATGACGGTGCATAATTTTACGCTTAAAAGGTGTGGTTGTAATGGTTGAGGCTGCATCTAGCGCCAGCACGACGATATCAAGTGCGCTGGTCCACGCCCACTGATTTGAGCTGCGCCAGCCGCTCGGCCTAGAAACAGCGCCGATGCAACGATAGGGACCAACATCCGTCAATTACTAGAAACAATAGAACATTATGACACCACACAGAAACCTGGGTTAGTTTTTATTGCAGATTTTGAAAAAGCTTTCGATAAAGTTAGATTAGATTTCATATATGAATGTTTGAAGCACTATAACTTTGGAGAATCTCTTATAAATTGGATAAAAGTGATGTACAGCAACCCACAATGTAAAATAATAAATAACGGGTACTTCTCTGAGAGCATAGTACAATCACGAGGGGTTAAACAAGGTTGTCCTCTGTCTCCATACCTATTTTTATTAGCCATCGAAATCCTCGCTAATAAAGTAAGAGCAAATAAAAATATCAAGGGATTGGAAGTAATGGGTTTGGAAACAAAAGTGTCAATGTATGCCGATGACTCAAATTTCCTATTAAGTCCAGACAAAAAATCCCTTCAATTCCTCATAGAGGATTTAAATATATTTGCAAAGTTATCTGGACTGAAAGCAAATTTTGATAAGTGTACAATACTGCGTATTGGGACACTGAAGGATACAAGTTTTACACTTCCTTGTAATCTACCAATAAAATGGGCAGATGGAGAAGTGGATATACTAGGAATTCATATCCCCATGAAAAAACTTGAATTGGCTAAAATAAATTTCAATAGAAAAATTGAGAAAATTGACAAAGTGTTGCAACCATGGAGACGGCAACATCTGACCATCTATGGTAAAATAGTAATGATTAACTCATTGGTGATCACGCACCTCACTCATTTATTTATGGCATTACCAACCCCAGAAGAATCGTTTTTTAAAACCTTTGAACAAAAAATATTTCAGTTTATATGGAATGGTAAACCAGATAAGATAAAGCGTGCTTATCTATATAATGAATATGAGTATGGAGGGCTGAAATTACAAAATATTAAAGCATTAAATCTCTCATTAAAGGCCTCGATTATTCCAAAGTTATATCTGAATCCCTGTTGGTTCTCCAGTCGGTTACTTAGGCAGGCCCATCCCCTGTTCACAAAAGGCCTTTTTGCATTCATGCAAATTACAGAATCCGACTTAAGTTTATTTAACTATGGTTCCTTATTTAAAATCTCAACGTTTCTTAGTCAAGCACTACAAAGCTGGTTATAATTCCAATTCTATCCCCCTGAAAAAAATGAACACTATTTACAACAAATGCTGTGGTTAAACTCCAATGTGCGTATAGATAGAAGGCCAGTCTTCATGGAGGAATTGTTCTCAAATGGAGTGATTTTTCTTAATGATATTGTATTGCTGGAAGGTGGCATTATGAACTACACTCAGCTTGTTGAGATGTATGGTGAGATATGCACAGTCCAAAAATATAATCAATTAATCTCTGCCTTACCTCAGAAATGGAAAAGAGAAATTGCAAAAATAGGAGATACAAAACTGGTATGTCAACCCCACATTAAAACTCACAAATGGTTAACAAAAAGCAATATTAATAGGAAAATATATTTTTTCCACTTACAAACTAAATCCCTAACAGCGGTGCCATACAATATACAGGATAGCTGGGAACAGATGATAGACATCCCTATCCCTTGGCACAAAGTTTATAGTTTGATATACAAAACAACGGTTGACTCATCACTGCGCTCTATCCAGCTTAAACTATTGTATAAAATTATTGCCACAAAGAAGTTGCTTAATATTTGTGGCATAGAAAATTCTCCTCATTGCCGTTTTTCATGTAAGGAGACAGAGTCTATTGACCATCTCTTTTGGTACTGCCCCCTGGTGGCTGTTTTTTGGTCACACATACAAAGATGGCTAAAAAATCACAGCATATTGGTAGACCTCTCACTGCAAATTGTACTATTGGGCGACTTAAAAGTGCAGGATAACTTCATAAATAATATAATAATACTTTTGGGGAAAAGTTTTATCATTAGGTGTAGACATTTAGAAGATTTGTGTTTGGAAAGATTTAAAAATTATGTTAAACACTATAAAAAGTTGGAGGACTATATGTCTCAAGAGGGCCTACAACGGTTTGTTCAGGAGAGATGGGCTACTTTGGGTGTGCGGGAGGACTGGGTATGAGCAAGTTATGTTGGTGCCCATTGCTGTTGTTTTATGTAATATGTTGTGTATGTAATATGTTTTGGATGTGTGTTGATATTTTTTTCTTTCCCTTATATATTGCATAGTACTATGGGTATATGTAAGTTTAGTGACTATGAGTGCATTATCTAACTGTTAGGTCAGATGTACTTCAGAACTTGTATCTTTTTTTCTGTCAAATCAAATGTAATGTAATAATGTAATGTAAAAACAAAGTATGTCCTCCAAAAGTGGGGGGGTGGTGGATGGGTTTAAAAAAAAAAAAAAAAAAAAAAAAAAAGCGCCATATTAAGCGTTAATGGTGGTATAGAGCTCAAACGGCTCTGTCGTGATCCTGGCGCATTGATATGAACGGTGAACAGACCATTTAGCTAGGTGTACATTATCACTGTACATTATCACAAATTAATGGACCCCTTGCAGCCAATCATAATCGAGTATTCCCCCAGACCATGGTATATATTTCAATCATGAGAGACTAGTAGAAAGTTTAAAGCTTTAATGATACAACAAATTAATTTTGGCGTATGACTCTGATATGACGCTCTCCTGAGATGATGAGAGGGCATCGTCAGTGAAGAGGGAAATCCCCCATAGGGAATTCTTCAGGATCAGGAGTCATGACGATGGTGCTGGTCATGGGAGGAGGTGGGGCGAAAACAACTGCTTCAGCAACTGCGAATGACACATGGCACATACACGGCACATAGCAAACAGAGGAAAACATCATGGACTCTGATATACTACGCTGATTAGGTGATTGGGATCAGCTGGAAAGGAATAGCTTGGGCTGATTGGTTATTGCCATGCAGCGGGGTAAACTGTGAATGGATAAGGAGACAGCATCAATGACTATATATATATATATATATATATTTATATTTATTTTGAGAAAGAAACCTTGTTTATAGGACATTTTATCTGCCAGGCCTGGGAACAAAGGCAAATGATCTGTTTTGTTGCTTCAGGAGTATGTTATAATGTGATTTAGTTGTACCACTACAGCGCTGGCTTATGGTGTATTGTATATTTTGTATTTCGTATGTTTTGTAAAGCCCATGTGGAATATTGTGTGATATTACTATGTAAACACCGAACACGCCCAAAGAACGATGAGACTCTATTGTATCATCAGCAAAAAAAAGTTTATTGATATCATTTTGGGCACATTCTGGGCACTGTCAAAAGTGCATGACACAATGAATAAAACAAATAAATCAAAAATATATATAGCCTATATACACATATACATACTGTATATATTCAGTATAAAGACAATTGTAAAGTTGATTTTCACCAAATAAACACAGTTTTAAATAAGTATTAGGAAAATAAAATAGGACTAATCCAAATGAGTTTGGTATATCAGTTAGACAGAATACATAAAAATAGTATTAAACAATAATTATACATGTCATCATGTTCACAATCACCAATCAATAGAATTGTGAAAAAGGGTCATTTAAAATGATTAGAGAAGATTTAAAAATTTGTTTAATGTCAAAGTCCAAGTTCATCCCATGAGGTTTGTTTTCAATTTATGGATCCAGAACATATCCTGTTGCTGAACCAGTCGAGTCCAATCCCCCCTCTTACTTATTTGACTGTATTTGTTTATCTGATAGGGACAACATCAAACAAGATGTAAATATGACAGATTTAACAAGGATGCTAATTTCCACCTGTAGTCCCCTGGCAGGTAACAGAGAAAATATAATGCACAAAATAACACAATCAAACAAGGTGGAAGAATGCAGTACAGTCAATTAAAACATAATACATAAAAAGAAGAAAATACAATAAAACACTTAAAAGTGGTCGCAGTTCTGATCTGCCTTGAGGCCTTGTTTGAGCTGGGTCCTAAATGTAGGATAAGTAGGTCATTCCAGAGTTTACCACCCTTTACTGAGAACACAGTAAATATAAAATTCCACAACTGCCGTGTGTTGTGGGTAAGAGTATAGTTTTCAATCATCATGCTGCTCAATGCCAGATTTTCAGAGTTCAAAGTGCTGCTTGGGGACCCCTGTTTTAGTTGAATAGTAGGCTAGGCCATAGTATGCTATAGTATCTAGTAGGCTATATTATTACTATATTATTAGCACATATTAATTTATTATCATACATTAATGGCCAGATACATACATTTCCTCTGCCAAGTGCTGCAAAGACAACAGGTCTTTTTATAGGGTTTACTGGATTCTTATTCTTTAAAGCCCCAATCAGTAAGATTTTTGACATTTTTTACTGTAATATATCAGCTTTTTATTCACTGGACATGGAAGATTGACTTGTAACAGGGAGACCCTCGTCTTTATTTATCCCACACCGCCCTCCATTGGCCAGCACTGGGACTAAGCAGTTTGTCTGCCATGTCCCGTAGCAAGAAAAAGAGAAATAAAAAGCATGCGCGCATGCGCTGTACAGCGTAAGCGCTGTCTGCCTGAAAGCAAGGAAGTAACTCGATTCGGATTTGCTACGAAAATGATGTTTCACGGAACTATGGATTATTATTTCATCACGTGGTGAGTACCCGATGTCACAACATGTACATAGAGCTTTCTGGCGCTGTGTTTTGTTGACTTTGAACGGCGATATCGTTATCGATAGTAATGCACGCAGAGGGCGCTTGGAAAAGTTACTGAATGGGGCTTTAATGCACCAATTTCCCCACGCCGTATCACCCTCTGCCCTGAAGTCTGGGCTGCCCTGGCTCCAGTATTCACAGACATTTTTAATTCCTCACTCGAGACCTGCCACGTACCAACATGCTTCAAAACATCAACCATAATCCCCCTCCAAAAAAAGGCAAGGTCCTCGGCACTTAAAGACTACAGACCCAGTCATTTGAGCGCCTTGTCCTGTCCTACCTCAAATCCATCACAGACCCACTCCTGGATCCCCTACAGTTTGCCTACAGAGCCAACAGGTCTGTAGATGATGCAGTAAACATGGCCCTCCACCACATCTTCACACACCTGGACAATGCAGTAACCTATGCCAGGATCCTGTTCGTGGATTTCAGCTCGGCGTTTGACACGATCATCCCAGCCCTGCTACAGGAGAAACTCTCGCAGCTGGGCGTGCCTGACCCCATCCGCAGATGGACCACAGACTTCCTGACTGACAGGAAGCAGCACGTGAGGCTGGGTAAGCACATAACTGACTTTCGGTCCATCAGCAGCGTTGCTGCCCAGGGCGGTGTCTTCTCTCCCTACTTCTTCGGTCTGTACACCAACAGGTGCACCTCCAGTCACTAGTCTGTCAAGCTCCTGAAATTCACTGACGATACCACTCTCATAGGGCTCATCACAGACAGAGATGGGTCTGAATACAGACAGGAAGTTGACCATCTGGTGGCTTGGTGCAGTTAAAACAACTTGGTGTTGAATGCTTAAAAAACAATAGAGATGATTGTGGATTACAGGATGAACAAAGCCCCACCTTCCCCCATCACCCTGGGTGACTCCCCAGTCAACACTGTGGAGTCCGTCTGTTTCCTGGGGACCATCATCAGCCATGACCTAAAATGGTACAGCAGAGGATGTACTTTGTGCGGCAGCTGAAGAAATTCAAAGTGCCAAAGGCCACGATGGTGCACTTCTACGCGTCCATCGTTGAGTCCATCCTCACCTCCTCCATCACCGTCTAGTATGCTGCTGCCACTCTCAAAGACACTAATGGACTTCAGCGCATCATCAGCTGCCCTGAGAAGATAATCGGATGCAACCTGTCATCCCTCCAGGACCTGCATGCAGCCAGGACACTGAAGCGGTCTCACAAGATCATGGCCGACCCCTCCCACCCTGGCCACAAACTATTTAAGACACTCCCCCACAGCAAGAGACTGAGGTCTACCAAGACCAGAACCACTCGCCACAAGACCAGCTTCTTCCCTACCACCATCAGCCTCACCAACAAGGCCCAGAAACCCCTTCCACCAAGGACCTCATCAACAACACCCCCCCCCCCCCACACACACACACACACACACAAACTCACTACCTCCTCCTAAACTCAGCTGAACCCCCCATAAACTGTAACTCATATCTAATTTAATGCCTGTTTAACTTGGACTGTAAATTCATGTAAATTCACTGCTTATTTAATGCCTATTTAACTTAGACTGTAAATGTCATGTACATTCAGTCTACACACGGCTGTAGCTCAGGAGGTAGAGTCATCCACTCATAGCTTTGGATAAAAGAGGTCGGTGGTTCGATTCCCGCCTCCTCCAGTCTGCATGTCGAAGTGTCCTTGGGCAAGATACTGAACCCCAAATTGCTCCTGATGCTGTGTCAGCACCCTGAGTGGTAGCCTGTGTGAATGGATGAATGTACCTACTGATTGTGAAGAGCTTTGGATAAAAGCGCTATATAAATGCAGGCCATTTACCATTTTAACTCAGACTGTACACTCATGTAAATCCACTTCCTATTTAATGCCTATTGCTCACTTGCAACTTTGTGATTGTCTTTAGTTATCTTCCTACTTCTTCTCTCTGTATATTGATTGACCGCTACGCTGCATACAGACACTAAGACAAATTCCTCGTAGGTAATTTGCATACTGTGGCAATAAAGGTGATTCTGATTCTAATTTGTTCTACATGGCACTGTAGAAGTCAGTGTTTGTACGCAGGCATCTGGTGTTATTCTGTGGTGTTGAGTTGGAGTTACAGCACCACCTAACTGGCCTGGAATGTGTACTACACTACAGCATTTTCAATCACTTTTGTGGATCAGTCTGAAGGAGATTGTTATGACAAAGCACGGAACCAAAGGCCAGAATGCAACGGCAGTCTCCCGTTTTATGCAGCGACTGTTGTCACATAAACGTGGCCTAAAACTTGCTCCTATATGACAGCATTGGTACAGCAGCGGCTGTACTGCTGCCTGCACTGCCTTCTTTTTCTGTAAAGGACACCAACAACAACCACAACAACAGCAACACCAAGAAGAATGACCAGTGTCACGACTCCTCCAGGTCCAACAGCACCTCCATCCACGTCACCTGAGAGCAGAAAACACAGGTCAGCTAAATAATGACTGGACAGGAGAAAAGCCTACATCTCTTTGTGTGTGTGTGTGTGTGTGTGTGTGTGTGTGTGTGTGTGTAAGGACTCGCATCACCCAATATATCTCCTCCAGTTTCACAAAACCATTCATACAACCTCTTATCAACTGTAGCTTTATGAAACATTTTATGAACATGTTAACAAGTTATACATCTTATATTTGCATGCAGGGCCTCTTCATAACTTTAACATGCAGCAAACTCCAGACTAACTCTGGTGTAGAAGCCTACCAGCTCACCTGACTCTTGAACCTTGAGTTCGATGCTGGTGATTTGATTTGTTTTTCCCTCCTGTGTTCCCACCTGACAGAGATATGTTCCAGAGTCGTTTCTCCTCACGTTCTTAAGAATGACAGACAGGTTTCCGTCCGTCATATTTATGTCTAACAGCTCCACCCGGCCTTGAAAAGATGGATTGCTGGCCAGGACCTTCCCGGTCCTCCAAAGGAAGACATGATTTTGCTTCCCCAGGTCAGGTCTGATCCACTCCAACACCTTGATGGAGGCTTTGTTGGGACTCTGACACTTCAGAGTGACATTGTCTCCTGGGTGTGCTGTCAGCTCTAAAGGACAATGGAAAAAACACAGAACAAAAATGTCAAATGAACAACTCAAAAAAGGGACAGGGAAATATGTGATGCCCTTTCATTGTGATGTTTTTTTTACTTGGACTTCCACCAGCAAGGCTTAGCTGTTGTCCCCTAACAAAGATACACATAACTAGAACGACCGCACCGCAGATTTATGCCTCTGCCATTAGTTCATTCTTGAGTCCAAATCGCCATTTGATGCAAATTGGAAGAAATTCTGTCAAGTCGCTCCTGAGGTGTTGCGTTACAGAGCTTGGAAATTGGGTGTGTGAGGTCACAGTGCCCAGCAAGCAAGGATGGACCCGGACGAATCGAGTGAGCCCAATCGGGGCCAGCTCAAGTCATATCATGATGAGTCAGATCTGGCCCAGATTATCACTGTATCACTATCCAACTAATTTCAGTTGCAATCAATCAGGTATTTCTCAGCCTGGGCTATTTATTTATCCAAAAATCTGAGTGATCAGCACTTGCATGTGGACACTGGACAATCTGCGCTGATTAACAAACTGTTTAATCGCAGCCGTGGAGGTGGGACTATGAATTGCGGGGGAATCCTGCAATTGTCTCACTTGCATATCTTGTTGCCAGATTGTTTTGAAAGAGAGAAAATACACTGTGAGACGTAAACTACATTTATGAGTTGGAAGTTGGAATGCAGCAGTGGGCGGCTTTAATGTGTTTCGGGGTTCTGCTTATGTCTGATCCACAAAGACTTGTGACCGATCCACGTTTTAAATAAAAAAAACACGTTTCTGCCATAATCCTACGGTATAGGCTATATTCGTGTCTCGTATAGCCTGTTCGTGCAGGAGCACTGGGTATACAACGTTATAGGCTGGTGGTGACACTTGTACATTTTGAGGGATCTCCCAATGATTGTTCGAGATTAAGGTTTGAATTAAATTAGCTTTAGTTTTTATTAAAACTGTCCCGACTCCATGGATGTTATAACGCTATAAAAAAAACAAGGGATCCATGTTTTGAAGCGGTAGGCTATATTACTCCAATGTACAGCGGATTATTTCAGCAAACAGGTAGTGGAGTGGTAGAATAGCCGGCCGGTAAATTGTAGATCCCGAGTTCAAATCCTACTCAGGGCAGTATTATATTTTTTGAAAATGTAGCATAAATTGTTAATCTGGACATAAGTATAGCCTTATGTGTAAAGCTGCTGAATATACACTGTGTACATAGCAGAATAACTGAACATGCCCATTCATGGTAATGTCATCTTTTGACATCAGCTTGACGTTCCCATGTAGACGTCTAAATCATCCCCAAACCGGCTGTGATTTGGCCACGTCCTGGACGTCCCTGAAAGACGTCATCACAACGTTATCATGATGTAATTTTGCTTGCTGGGTGACCTTGAACTTTGACCTTTAACCATCAAAATCGAATCAGTTCATCCTTGAGTCCAAGTCGATTTGATTAAACTTTGTCAAGGCATTCCTGAGATATCGCGTTAACAAGCTTGAAAATGGCGTTCGAGAGGTCAGTGACCTTGACCTTGACCTTTGACCACCAAAATCTAATCAGATCATCCTTGAGTCTAAGTCGATGTTTGAGGCAAATTTGATGAAATTCCGTCAAGGCGTTCCTCAGATATCGCGTTAACGAACATCGGACGGACGGACGTATGGACGGACGGACGGACAACCCTAATCCATAATGCCTCCGGCCTGGCTATCGCTGGCGGAGGCATAAAAAGGAGCTAGAACTGTTCCCTGAGGGGCTCCAGTTTTTGTCCAGATAGCATCTGATACTATATCATCCAGCCTAACAAACTGAGGTCGAGGCACAAGATATTTCATGCACCAGGCGATGGTTGAATTATGCAGTTTATACTGAATCAGTTTGTTTGCTAAAATATGTGGCTGGATAGTGTTGAAGGCGTTAGAAAAATGAAAGAACATTTCCCTAGCAGAGCTGGCAGATGATTCAAGGTGACTATAAATTCGATGCAACATAAAAGTCAGTGCAGTTCAACTCCTACACTCTTCCTGTATGCAAAAATAAATAAGCTGCCACCTGTTCCCTGAGGTGGCCCAGCACAACCCTTTCAAAACACTTCATAATGTGGCATATCAGAGGAATAGGTCTCAGGTTAGTGAGGCTATTACACAGTACACACATTGTTCTTTTTAGGAATAGGGACAATACATGATACTGGTCAATCAGATTAGCGTTGAGTAGCATAGAGATACTCCTGTTTATTTATCCTGCCGGCAACGCCAAGTATGTAACAGTACCAAAACAGAAATAATTACACCATGGGTAGAGCACCTCAGTAAGTATGGGAGACAGGACACCAGGGACGTGCACAGAACATTAGAGGGGCAGGGGCTCAAATTCATAAAAGGGCACTACAGTGGTCGGAAATTTGAGGCAATTTGAAGGCCAATTTAGGGGTATAACTCATTTTAAATATTCCGATTTTAACCAGATTTAGCGGAATATCTCATTTTAGGATGAGACTTGTCACGGAAAAATAACTCCATAACTGAATAATATTAGTATATAAAAGTTGCATGCTGTTGCAATACTGTTGTGAAATCATTTAAGCATCAATATGTATTTGCTCCTTTTCTCCCTTTAGGTTGTTGTACTACAACAGATAGCAACACAGGCAGAAACATTGAACGATACTGAGTGAGGCTTGTAATATACCATGCATTTTAACCATAATTCTAAAAAGCAAGACAGAAGATTTAGATAAGGTGTATTAGAATTTTTTTTATTTTTTGCGGATTCAACAACACAACATCCCTTTCCAATAGTGTAAAGTAAAAAATATTTTCAAGAGCAACAATTCTGCATTTGTTCCCTATATTTTGGTTATTTATTTATTGGGTGGTTTATTTATTTATGTATTTATTTATTCATTCATTTTTGGGTTCATTTTTGGGTTGGTGCCTTCAGGGGCAGTTTAGAAAAACACTGCTCCATGCAGAGGCCTATTACAAATGGTGCATTCAAGGCCAAGAGAGCTCGGAAAAGGCATTTCTCTTTGAATGCTGCCTTCAGTGACGGCATGGAAAGGGCAAATTTCCATACAAAGCACCATTAGAAATGCATTCATGGTCAGGAAAGGGCACTTTTTATTTTATTTTTTAATGTGTCTGAGCTGTTTGTTTTGTTCATGTGTTGTTGGAATGAAAATGAAAAATGTATTATAATAACAAAAAAAAAAGAAAAAAAAAGGCACTTTTTACAGACTGAAAAAAAGGCAGGGGCTCAAGCCCCCTTTCATGTCTATGTGTGCACGTGCCTGCAGGACACCACGATAAATTGCTACAATGAGTTACTTATAAATCCAAGGAACAATGATATGGTTTCTCAGATGCAAGTTGGGCAGTCCACACAGCAAAGACTGAACAGGGAATAATACAAACAAACTGAGAATGCAAACTATAAGACTCAGGTAGGATAAGGTTCAGTGGCTATATTTCAGCAACGGGGGTGTGTCACTGCTAAATGCATAATAGGAAACACTGGTATTGAACCCTAGTGGGAACATTGAGCCCTGGGAACATTGAACCCTGGGAACATTGATACGCTCCCATTAAATTATCTGCCCCCTAGTGTCCATTAGGGGCATGGTAATGTCTACAGGTCAACACACTGACTCAGGATCCTTCGCTTGTCTGCCGTCTGCAACACTACTGAACTGTGTAGTCCTCTCTCTACCATGTTGTCTCCTCTGTCATTGACATTCTGGTATCAGCTGTGTCTTTGCTTGGTTAGGTTTTCTCTCCTTTTAATCTCTTTTACCTGTGTTGTAATTGTAATGTGTCACTGGGGTTTTATCACTTTACTTCACTACTGTATGTTGTGTGCAAATAAATTAAACTAAATCGGATTTCATAACCTCTCTTTTCTCATAGTTGCTGCAGAGAAACCCACAGACACCCTCTGACTTCTGGTATAGTCACACATGCACAAAGGAAGGGGTGGTCTTTATTGGGTGTAACTGGTAAACTTTAGTGTTGATCTCATATCGGCAAGTTGTACAATGGAGACTACGGGCTCTATCGTTGCAGCGGCGCAGTTTCTAGGCCGAGCGCCAGCCGCAGCGCAAAGCAGTGGGCGTGGAAAGGCGCACTTGATATCGTGGTGCTGGCGCTAGATGCAGCCCAAAGCATTACAACCACGCCTTTTAGGCGTAAAATTATGCACCGTCATGCTCATTGGATAAGTGCAATAAACGAATCGCAGGCTTGCCTTTTTAGCTCCAATTCCAGTGATCCCGCAAAACCAGACGAAAGCCAAACGCTCTGCCCCCCCCCCCCTCCCTTCATCCAGTCTGTCTGTCTGCATTATAGGCTATTATTCCATATTATTATGCTTCTCAAACCAATCTAACTGCAGTTTCAATACTGCAAGCATGTAAATACGCTACAATATAGCAAGATCAAAGTGAAAATAATGTTCTAAAGGCATCAGCTACAAAAATATAGCCTATCCCTATATGATGAGATTAATTTTATATTGGTGAAAGTTTGTTCAGAATGATATCGTTTTCTCTCCCCTGCTGCAGGTAGAATGATGCACATAAATATACCCTACATTATGTAAAGTCATTGCATAAATGTGTTTTTATTGTAAAACTAAATGTGAAGTTGGGCAAAGTTATTGGAGCGGACATCACAGTATAGCACATGACAGTAGAAGCGCGTTCTGAAGCGCGTTCCTCTGACACTTATCTAAATGACGTTAAATCGACAAAGGATATATATAGGCCCAGGAGGACATATATGTTTCACTTAGGGTGGTGTTTTAATTTCGATTATTTATTTGGTCCAATATTGAAATGTTCTACAATTGCAGGCTGTGTTACCATTACACATTATTTTAGATCGACCTTTTATATCTATTTCGCCTCATTTAGTTGCTATTTAGTAGCGAAATTGAGTACCCAATTGCATGCTGGGGCATTCACAGGCAGTCAGAGAGAGACAGTCGTATTGTGCCTGTCAGACTGCCTGCAGCCTCAAAGCGGTACACGGAGTTGTTTTACCCAGGCTGGACGCGTTGTCACACAGGCTTGTGACAGTAACTCAACGCGGAAGGATTTATTTCACAATAAACTGGTAAACGCACACCAATGCCTGCTCCTGTCAGTAGGAGAGAGGGAGAGAGTGACACAGGTAAGGGTGACAGAGGAGAGAGGGGAGGAATAGGCCTGCTTTTCAAAGGCGCAAGGCGCTAAATTAACGCCAGCTCGGAAGATAGGTATTTAGCGCCGACACGCCCACTTTGGCCCATTCTGGGACTGCGCCACGCCCATTCGGCCTAAAGCGCATTTGGCAGCGTAAAGCCATATTGATATCGTCCCAAAACAGGCGCAAGGCACGTTTTTTTGCGTTTAAGGCCCGTTTTAGCGCCGAAGGCCTGTGGGAGAATAGGGCCCCAGATCTCTACAATGGCTGCTCTGTAAGTGTGTGTGTTTTCCCTATTTTTCAAAGACCACTTGGTAACCTTTTAAATTGCAAGCCATTAATTATGCAGTAATGCAGCTGGGAAATAACTTAATTTCCAGACAAAATGGATGTAATGACTGAGTGAGTTTAGTGAGTTACATTGTATATTCGTCGGTGTCGGGTGGAAAACAACGACCGCACCGCGGATTTATGCCTCCGCCATTAGTTCATTCTTGAGTCCAAATCACCATTTGAGGCAAATTGGAAGAAATTCCGTCAAGGGATTCCTGAGATATGGCGTTAACAATCTTGAAAATGGCGTTGGAGAGGTCACAGTGACCTTGGCCTTTGATCACCAGAATGTAATCCGTTCATCCTTGCGCCCAAGTCGACGTTTGAGCCAAATTGGAGGAAATTCCATCAAGCCGTTCTTGAGATATGGCTTTAATGAACTTGCGAATGGCATTCGTGAGGTCACAGTGACCTTGACCTTTGACCACGAAAATCGAATCAGTTCATCCTTGAGTCCAAGTCGGTGTTTGAGGCAAATTTGATGAAATTCTGTCAAGGCATTCCTGAGATATCGCGTTAACAAGCTTGAAAATGGCGTTCGAGAACTCACAGTGACCTTGACCTTTGACCTTTGACCACCAAAATCTATTCAGTTCATGTTTGAGTCCAAGTCGATGTTTGAGGCAAATTTGATTAAATTCCCTCAAGGCATTCCTGAGATATCGCGTTAACAAGCTTGAAAATGGCGTTCGAGAAGTCACAGTGACCTTGACCTTTGACCTTTGACCACCAAAATCTAATCAGATCATCCTGGAGTCTAAGTCGATATTTGAGGCAAATTTGATGAAATTCCGTCAAGGCGTTCCTCAGATATCGCGTTAACGAACATCGTACGGACGGACGGACAACCTGGATCCATAATGCCTCCGGCCTGGCTATCGCCAGCGGAGGCATAAAAAGCTATTTTTCACAAGGAAGAAAAATCATTCACATTTTAACATAGTATAATAGTAATAACAACATTAATATCCAGTAATATAACATATTTTGCTGGTCCAAAGTACCTGAAACTTTCACGGGTTAATTTTGGGTACCCACTAAATAAATGTATGAAATAAAACAAAAATGGCCAAATTTGGAGATACAAGGTTTCCGCCCGACAGTAACGATATAATAACGATATAATATATCGTTACTGTCAGTTATATTATAACTTATTTTAAAAATAGATCAATAGTCCAGGCATTTTACGCAAATATGTGGGTCAACCTCACACTAATTGCAACAAAACCAAACTCAACTGATTTTGTATCCTCAATATGTCCTCAATGAAGGAAAAAAAGTGTTAAGGAAATGTATGAAGGGAAAGTTTTGAAAATGACCTAAATATGATGGTAGTCTATGGAAGCCTTTTTATTATTTTTTTTAATGTGCCATAAATCTCATCACTTATATCCTGTATGTGTTTTTTGCTTCAAGGAGAAAATTAAAAAAATAAAAAATAAAATACATTTTTTTTTTTTTTTTTTATAAATAAAAAAACGTTTTTGGTAGCATCATATAGGTCATTTTCAAAATTTTCCCTTCATACATTCCCTTAACACTTTTTTTCCTTCATTGAGGACATATTGAGGATACAAAATCAGTTGAGTTTGGTTTTGTTGCAATTAGTGTGAGGTCAAGTGACATTTTTACTGGACTACAAATCTACTGCACAAATTTGAAAATGTAAACTTAGAAAGGCGAAGGATGAACTATATGAATATATATATATATATATATATATATATATATATATATATATATATATATATATATATATATATATATAGATATAGATATAGATATATATATGAGGATCCGAAGGCAACCAAAGTTATCTGGGTGAGTTAAACATCATATTTAAAGCTGGAAATAAGATCTGGGTTGTAAAAAAAACTGAATTCTCCTTTAATGATGGAAGATACTACAAATGTTTTCCATGTAGAGTTGTAAACCTCAAACTAACGCAGAGCTGCCAAGTTTCACCAAAAGAGTTAGATTTAGGGGGAAGGGATGGTCGCTGGCAGATTTTTTTTTTTTTTTCATGTTTGGTTGGACGGTTCAGAGTTACTTTGTGTGGGATAAGGTGCGTATGTGTGCACTTCTCAGTGACTTATCTTCGCCACTAAGTAACTTAGGCGCTGGACTTAAAGATGGGTCAGGGTTTGCGTAGATTATTTGCGTAAATTGTCTTCTTTGCTTTTGAATACCGTAAAACTGCCAATAAGAGCCCGGGCGCTTATTATGCTAAATCAACTTGGACCCCGGGCGGTAAAAGGAAGACAGGCGGCAATTAGAGTCAGGCGGTTATTGTCATTTTGACATAATTGAGCCAGGCGATTATTATTTTTTGAACAGAAATGCCTGCTCAGCAAAAACGGAAAGTATCAAATTGCTTATTTAAACCAGTGAGATACTACTTAGTACACACAAGAGGGTAGGTACAGGCAGTTTTGAACATGCCTAGTATTACAGTACAACGGACTGGAATGAACGAAAACAACTGAGTGATAGCCTTCATCTTCATCGTCATCATCATCCAACGTTACGGTATCAGTTCATTGCTCTCCTCGTCTCCCTCTGCCAAACAGCCATACCATATTTTAAACAAGTAACATTAGCCTTCCGCTCACACATTCAGTTGTTTGTGTTTCATTGGAAAGAAACTCCCAGCAAAGCAATGTAGAAGGCACGCTAACGTAGCTACCAAGCTAACCAAACAGCACTGCAGTAGACAAAACAAGCAGACTTACCAAATACCGGTAGGTAGACGCCAAGTTTCCAATACATGTCCAGTATAATGGGTATAATCCATACTGCATTTATGATCGCTGTTCCGCTGAGAGAAATGCACTTTTACAAGTGTAACATTACGCTACGTTAGCGTAAGTTGCCCACCGCTCTCGGTTAGACCAGCACGTTGCCTACAGGAATCCGTAGCATTAAACAATGCGGTATGCATACTTGAAACATGTCGGTTACAGCATGTATACATAAAATATAAAACTGTCTGACAGGAGGAGAAACTTCCGCCTGACTTCCTCCAAAACAATGTCATTACCGTAAGTGACTGAATTTAGTCAACACAAAAACATACAGTACAAAAAAACGTATTTATTCTAAAAAAAATGCCCCGGCGGCAAAATGAGTCAGGCGCTTATTATGCTAAATCAACTTGGACCCCCGGCAGGAAATGGAAGACCGGCGGCAATTAAAGTACAGGCGCTTATTGGAAGAATTACGGTATATATATATATATTTTTTTTTTACATCACTACGTCTGTGTGGGATACCTTTGCAACATGATGCTGTCATGTCATGTGTATTATAATATTGCACCTGAAACATCATGTAGCCTATTAATCAAGGCCTATTCACTTCAGTCAGTGGTGTGCCTCTCCCCCCTCCTCTCGCTGCCAAATGCTCACAGACAGGCAACCAGCCTGTGATTAACAATGGATTCTCTCGTTAATTCTTAACCAATTTCTGCCATTAAAAACTTATCTCTGTCTGCACTCACTAATTATGTGTGTCAATTAGGCTATGTTCTTATCACCAGTCAATCAAAGAGTATAAAACTTGAAGTGTAAATGTACATTTTTGTCACCTCACTCGCATCTCATCGTGTTCAACACCTATGACAAGTTTTTTCGATAGCCTATTGTAGATTGACATGATTTTTTTGACGATAAAGCAGCATCTCCCTATACTGTAAGTCCAAGAAGACAGGAAAGGTAGGACAAAGCAATATAGCCTATTGAGAGTTTGTTTCTGTTATGCCTCTAATGCCATAAGCATTTTATCTTTTAATATTTCGTCTCATTGTAGATCATAATTAGGCCTACAACTTTCACCTAATGATTTTCACTTTGATATGCTATGGTGTGTCAGCATGTGTTGTCTATTTGGATAATTTCAAGAATGGCTTTAAATCTGTTTTTGCAAATGAACTATTCATATAGAAATAAATAAATAAATGCCGTAAATGACCAACAGCCACATGGCCATGACCACATGGATTGAAATAATTAATCACAGAGATTAAAATACCGTGTGTTGGCTGGTAGACTATGATTGTTCCAACATTCTAAACATTTCCAATGACTTGACGCGGGGAAGTGAACGGGAAAAAAAGACTTTATTGATACAAGAGCGATCATTCAAAACATTGAATTTTCTTAGAACTAAATACAGGCCCATTATGATAGGTTAGGCCGACATATCTTTTCCAAACCCATTCACTGCAAATAAGTTACCAACCATTATCTCCGCTTGTCACAACAAAGGGAGACCGCAATTTGTGTGGGATAAGGTGCGTACTGTATATGTGTGCACTTCTCAGTGACTTCTCTTCGCCACTAAGTAACTGGGGGCGCTTGACTTAACTCATTGAGTGCCAGCCACTTTTGGAGAACGGACGCTCCCAGTGCCAGAGTTTCAGAGCGTTTTCAGTGATTTCTCGAGGCCCACAGAATATTGTGTGATAAATGTAAACACCGAACACGCACAAAGAACGAGGAGACTCTATTGTATCATCAGCAAAAAAAAGTTTATTGATACCATTTTCCGTTCTTTAGTTATCAGCCGGAGAAGATAGGTTGTTTTCACCAACAACAGACGTTTCAAATTAGAAGCTGAAATAATCAGCCTTTTGTGAAATTAACACCTTAAGTGCCATAGCCGAAATAATTCGTCTTACATAATCCAACGCTTAAGTGCCAGAGCCGAGTTTACTCGTCTTACATAAACATTTTTTTTTTTTTGACGGTGGTACATCAATCAACAACTTTTACATCTTCGAGATCACTATTGGAGCAAGATAATGTGTATAATCTATTTTACCGACCCACTAAGTGTTGACAGTGCTCCCCCAGACGACCGAAATCAAAGAAAAAACTGCCGCGGGACCAAGCCGTTCAAGGAAATGCCGTGGCGATTTTACAGTAATCCGTTCAAGACTTGTCTTGCCTGAGAGCGGCCGCGCACCGGCAGCAGCACACAGAGAGCGGAGAGCGATTTGCAAAATAGATCATAGGTGAAACACACTTTGAAACACCTCAGAAAGGCCAGAATCAACATCTGCCCATCGCCCACGCATTCCCCGGCCCATCTTGACTCGCACAAGGAGCGTCTGCACGCAGGCAAGCAGGCAGGCAGGCACACAGGCAGGCAGCAGCAAAAGCGCTTCTGACACGCCCGCTGTACAGCCAGGAGGAGAAGACACACGGAGGGAGGAGTTTGAATGAGAGGGGTGTTTCCTGTTGTTATGGAGGAAATTACTGTTCAAAACTATTGTTTAGAATGTCTGACGGTCTTACTGATGCCAAAAATGAATGGTTAAAGTGACTGTTTCACAAAAAGCCATTTATCTCTGAATAAATTTCCAGACGCTGAAACCATGCTGTACTCAACGGCTAATATCTACATAACTACTAACTCTGCAAACTAACTCTTTTAGACAGAGAAAGCACACATTCTATTAGTTATTTTTAGATGATTGGTGTTCATGAATTCTTAACAGAAAAAAATCCTCGGCTGTTTCTAAAATGAGCCAGAATCGTCAAAAACACCCCTGGCACAACTTACCTACAGGAATGAAAACATGGCTGGCATTCAATGTGTTAAGCATTTCAAGCACATTCACTGACTCTGAAGCTAATATTTTCTGATGTAGTGACGTGGTGTAGTTGTGTGGTGCCCTGCGTGCCCCAACCCCCTCTCCCCCCCCTCAGCTGCAAACTCCTCCCCACACTAACACACAGCAACACGCACCCAGCGTCTATTTTCGGGGCGCTCCGTTTTTGTGCGCCGGCTCCCAGCGCGACACCGAAAAGCCAAACCGGACTGCTGAGAATGGTTTGGCCCTTCGGCGTCGGGTGCTGCTTTTCTGGCGGCTAATCGTGTGAAGAAACTATGCAGCAGAGACAGAGGGGCTCAGTTGTGGGAGCGGATTGACTGCTGTTCGCAGCTAACGTTAGCTCCAGCCAGAGCAATCTATACGGCTCTGGCTCTGGCTCTCATCGGTTTCCGTTTCATCACGGGGCTTCTTCTGCTGTTTTTCCTCACCTTTCTCTAATCTGGAGAGCACTGTCGCCACCTAATGGGTCCGTAAAATAGGTTATACACCTTCAATAGCTACAATATTTTTACAGGAGATGCATGAGGCTTTGATCCACGTCCCACCGTCAAAAAACGCATTTGACGCCGATCGACATCATTGGCACTCAACGTTACTATTTGATTTGACGCCGATCGACGTCATTGGCACTCAATGAGTTAAAGATGGGTCAGGGTTTGCCTAGATTATTTGCGTAAATTGTCTTGTTTACTTTTAAACAGTTTTGTTGTTTTGTTTTTTACATCTATACGTCTGTGTGGGATACCTTTACAAGACGATACTGGGTGGTGAAACATGGATTGGATGGAGTAGATAGTCACTTGACAGGTTAGTCATGGTTTTAGTAGGGATTCTACGCAAGGTTTGATAGATGACACCCCAGGTGTCTCTCCTCACGTTAGCAGAGCTACTCATCCTCAGTAGCAGCGGTGCTTCTAGCTGTCGCACTAGCACTAGTGTCTAAAGCAGGGGTGGGCAACAGTTTTGACCCGAGGGCCATACTGACTTAGATGAAGTTAGCGAAGGGCCACACACTGGAAAATTGAATTGAAACATGAAACACAGCACCTATTTATGTTAATACATGGATTTGGTAGACATCACAGATTGCTAGGCTATTTGCCTGCACAGAAGGCCTGAGTCCTTGTTTAAAAAAACAATAAACCTCTGTTAGAAAATGTTGAGACTTTTTTCCTCACAACTGTATGTATGAAAATATTTGCTTGCATAAAACCATCTTAAATGCAGTATCAACTTTTAAATTACACCTACATCTTGCCAATTGTCTGATATACACCACAGGTCAGGTCACGGATGAAACACATTGGATTATGTAATAAATATGGACTCAAGGCAGATTGGTTTACTATCACAATTTAATCAAGATGTATTATTTACCATTAGAGTACATGCCTGCATCAATGAATGAAGAAATTATTCACCAGGGAAGCAAACTAGCCACCTTTAGGTGACAGTCATCTTTTTAATGCCAAAATAAGGAAAACACGTATTTGCAATGCATACACAACTTCAAATATGCAAACTCATGGAGGGAAAAAGGTGACACACACAAAAACTATGGCAAACACAAAACCACTACAATCTTAAGTGTTTTGGCATTAAAAATGTGGCTATCACCTAAAGGTGACTAGTTTGTATCCCTGTTCACACTTAGGAACAGGTCAAGTGCATGAATAAATTATATTTTCCACAAATCACTTTCTGTTATGTTTTTACTTGTGCACTGTAACTGTGAGACTGTTATACTTGTGTAGCTCACTCAAACCAGTACACTGAATGACACTGTGTCATGAAAGGCATTGCCTACCCATGTCTTTCAGCTTTTATGGGAACAATTCAGACGGTCACCACTCTTTGCAAGAGCATCAAAGTCTGGCATCATGTCTGATGTTGAAATCCGCAGCACTGAAGACAGGTGTTTATCTGTCAGCCTGGATCTGTAACGTGACTTGTAGCTCATCACAGAAAATGTTTGTTCACACACATAAGTGGAGCCAAACAAAACAAGCATCCTCTGTGCGTGCCTGCGCATGTTTGGGAACTGTGTTTCGTTCAGTGAGTCGTAGAAGCTGTCCAGTGTGGATGAAGTGAACTTCTGCTTGAGAGCAGGGTCGCACTGGATGTCAATCAGTTCTAGTTGCACGTCCGGGGGCGCTTTGTCACTGTCCACTGAAAGGGGAGAGGACACCAGCTCCAGTTCTCTTTCAATCTTTGCAAAGTCAGCGAAACGCCGGTTGAACTCGGTGTGGAGATCTGTCAGAGTAGTGGCGTATCTGTCAGCGTGGGCGTGGCAGGTTGGCGCATCCATGGTAGCCAGCGTTGGGAAGTGTGTGAAGCACTTTTTTGTCATTTGCTGGGAGAACAGGGTGAGCTTGGCTTTGAACGCTCGCACGTGTGAGTACAGCTCGTGCACAAACGCATTCTTCCCCTGCAATTTCAGATTTAGGTCGTTCATGTGCTCCATTACATCCACCCCAAATGCAAAGTCACACACCCAATCCGCGTCTTGCAAATCTGGAAACTCGTCCGTTTTGCTGACAGTAAATGGCCTGCATTTTGACAGTAAATGGCCTGCATTTTGACAGTCACCAGAAATGTGCCAATCTCACCTCTCAACTCCCACACGCGGCGAAACACCTTCCCCAGGCTCAGCCAGCGGACGTTTGAGTGGTACAGCACGTCTGTGTGTTCTGCCTCCCTTTCCTCCAGTAGCCGGATGAACTGGCGGTGGTTCAGCCCTCGGGCCCGGATGAAGTTCACGAGTTTCACCACCGTTGTTGCGACATGATCAAGTTGCAACACAGATTTACACAGGGATTCTTGGTGAATTATGCAATGTAGAAAGATCAAATCTGAGCTGGGATTGTCCTCTCGTACCCGGTCCTGTATCCTCCGCAGCAGTCCGACGTTCTTCCCAGTGAGGTTCGGGGATCCATCAGTGGTCACGTTGAGCAGTTTAGTCCACGGGAGGTTCACTCTCTCCAAACACCCTGACACTCTGTCGTAGAGGTCCGATCCCCTTGTTGTTCCCATCATCGACTCCATTGAAAGAAATTCCTCCACTATTTCAAACCTCTCGTTGATCCTCCTGATGAAAACAAGTAGCTGGGCGGTATCCTTAATATCCGTGCTCTCATCCAGCGCGATGGAAAAATATGTGAATTCAGCTGCCTTTAACAATTCAGCAGACAACTCCTCGTCAATTACTTCCACACGCCGAGTGACTGTGCGACGAGACAGACTCACGTTTTCAAACTTATCTTTGTTTTCTGGGCACAGTATGCTAGCCGCCTCTAACATACAGTCTTTCAGAAGCTCACCATCAGAGAAAGGCTTGCTGTGTTTTGCTAGCTTGTGTGATATCATGTAGCTAACTTTCTTTGCCGATTCTTGGATGGTCGACTGCTTTGTAAAGATATTCTGCCTGGCAATTAAGTTGGAAGACAATTTCAGCGCTTTTGCTTCCCTTTCCTTCGATGACAAGTTTCTTGTATCATAGTTAGTATGCTTGGTTGAAAAATGTCTCTTGACGTTGTATTCCTTGAACACTGAGATACTCTCTTGGCATATCAAACATATGACCTTTGAACCAACACTTGTCACGAAGTATTTAGATGTCCACTCTTGCTGAAAAATCCGGCATTCAAAATCAATTTTTCTCTTTTTCGGCCGATCCATCGTAAATCTCATTCATTCTGTCAGCGCACAGCTGCAATAAATGCCAAGTTGAGTGACGCGACACGCCCACCAGACGCTGTTTGGGCCATGCGCATGCGTTTGGGCTGTAAATTCAATCTACATGTAGACTGACACCGCCCTCTGTTGGAATTGAGGTAGAAGCACGTTTTTATTTCATTATTTTTCCCCCCTCTTTGAGGACGTCGCGGGCCGTACTGAGACGGTCCAAGGGCCGGTTCCGGCCCGCGGGCCGTATGTTGCCCATGTATGGTCTAAAGACACTAGTGTCTGAAGACAATAGCGTCTGCACTAGTGTCTGAAGACACTAATGTCTGCATTAGTGTCTGAAGACACTAGTGTCTGCATTAGTGTCTGAAGACACTAGTGTCTGAAGACACTAGACACTAGTGTCTGTCGCACTAGCAAGTGTCTGAAGCTGTTTTTTGTTTCTTTGTCAAACTGAAGCTATCCAGGCTTCTAGACCTTCGGCGGCTGTAGCATTTTTTTCCGGTGGCATGGTACACTACTAATGCTACTTTACTGTATTGGCTGTTTACATCACGTGGTGGCACCTGGTGGCTTCTTCTTCCCCAAATGGATTGTAGTAGTAGAACACGCGCTCATGGTGATATTGATAGATGTGATATTGTGAATCTGCAAAGTTTCTACGAGAGATTATTCAAAAACTTACTTTGGTACGTCCATCTTGTGTTTTGTTGTGGGTTTCTCCTCGCCGGAGTGTTGAAAATCTCCACTTTGTCCGCACGCATAGTTAGAGGACCCTATCTTCCCTCTGGCCTTAAAATAGCGTTTAACACCAGGCCTAATGCTATTAGTGGGCGTGGTCAAGCGCAGTCCCTATTTTCCCCTCGGCGCTAAACCCTGCCTTAACCATTTAACCACGCCTTTTAGGCGTATAATTATTGTGTTCTGTGGTCATTGGTGAACTGCAATTACACAATGACATTCTTCCTTTCGAAGCTCCGATCCACTCGATCCAGTCCGGGTTGCGGCTGCATGCTTTTATAACTTGTAGGCTACCTGCTGCTCCTGCACATCACAGCACAGGCTAAATGATGCACATAAATATAGCCTACATTATGTAAAGTCATGGCATAAATGTGTTTTTATTGAAAAAGTATGTGTCAAGTAAGCCTTGTTGGAGCGGACATCACAGTACAACCGTGTTACTCGTCTATGCACATTGTATTTGCGACGGATATTTATGCCACCTGGATTACATATGTTTCACATAGGGTTGTGTTTTGATTTTTATCTTTTAGGTTGTCCAATATTGAAATGTTCTAGAATTGCATGTTGTGTTAACATACATATTATTTCTATCTACCACTTAGCCTACTTAGGCTGATTTGGTTGCTTTTTCTTGTCCAAATGTATTAAGCCTCAATGCATGCTGGGAGATGCACATGTGTGTCTGTGTGTGGGATTTGGTAGGGGAGTTGGCGCACTGAATAAGGCCTAGTTTTGAAAAGTGCTAAGCGCTAAATTAACGCCAGTGGTGAAGATAGCGTTTAAGGCCGAAACACCCATTCTGGCCTATTCTGGCACTGCGCCACGCCTCTTCGGCTTAAATCACATTTCAGGGCCTAAAAACATGATGCTATCTTCCCGAGTCAGGTGCAAAGCGTGTTTTTTTGCGTTTAACGCCAGTTTAGCGCCTAAGGCCAGGGGGAAGATAGGGCCCAGAGTCTCCTCTCGTCTCCTGCTGCAGCAGACAGGCAGGAGTCTCCTTTATGTCAAGACAGAGGGCATCATGGGCATGCACAGAGTGAGCGCAACCAGAGAGTAATCAGTTTCATCGTTTACATGATAACATTTTTCCTTTGATCGGTTTATGAAAAGGTTTAACCTACACCTCTGCAACCGATCGGGCCTGTTTAAGCTGATTGAGGTGTTTTGTGGTTTTAAACCTATTTCAAGCTGATCTTATATTGCTCCATGTAAACGTGCCTAGTGACAGCTAAGACATTTTGATGGAATAGAGTAGCACTTTGTAGAAAGTAGTTTGACAGCTAAGACATTTTGATGGAATACAGTAGCACTTTGTAGAAAGTAGTTTGAGAAGGCATAAGTAACTTTTTTTTAGAAGAGGGAGAAAGATGTTAGTTCAAGAAAGACCCAGGTGTAGCCTGAAAAGGTGTTCACCTGAGCTTAATTTGATCAGCTAGTCCAGAGCGTTAGCACGTACAACGAGACACAACGTGGGAAGAAAAATAAACAGACGACTTGACACCTCAATTCAGTCAAAACTGGAACAGTGGTTTCTCATGTACCTTGTAGAAACTGAAGTTGCATACTTTCTCACGCTACTTCTGCAATGACAAAACCAAAGACGCAGAAAAAGTGATGCTGATTATGCTGGAAAGGCCGGCGATACTGTGGTTATAGTGGTGTCTAAGAAACGCTGTCTGGATTGGAAGGAAGTCGCGTGCGACAGCATGACAGGCAGCTTCTGCACAGATGCTCTTGTGGTGCAGATGTTTGACCTAAAAAGATCACTCATTAGAGGTCATACCTCCACCGACACCATGCACAGTGTCATGAAATTAGTTTATTTGATTTCAGCATTTATTTAACCAGGTAATATCTCATTCAAATTCAGATTATATCTCCTACACATTTCATTTCTATATCCTTGATTAGCTGCAGCTGGCATGAATAAGACATAATCACCTCACCTGGGTGAGTGAATCACTACACCTGTGGGTGATTGATTGGGTGGACAATCAGAAAGTCCTGTAATGAATAACACTACAGCTTAACAGAATATATATATATATATATATATATATATATATATAAAGATACAGGTAAACTACTTAAAATTATCTGGGAAAACCGTCAGTAGTAATGTTTTTTTCCCCATGTTTCAGGAAAACATATGAAGTTGAAATATGCATGTATTTTGATGACTGCTAATTTTCACAATAAAGCTCCTCTTTCTGTTTTATGGCTACCAGGCTTTCTGAAAATGCCCTTGAAGACATGTTATTTACAGATGAAAATACCATTGGAAACATGTTGATGAATGAAAAATCACTCAATTTCTTCTCACCAATGACACACGAGGAGTGTGTCGTTGGTGGTGATGGCGTGTGTGTGTGTGTGTGTGTGTGCGCGTGTGTGTGTGTGTGTGTCTGCTTGTGTGTGCGTGCATGCATCCCCCTCAGTCACAGGAACAGACTGAGCTGTCAATCACCCTGCCACCTTCCTGTATGTGTGTGGTCGTCTCTGACATTTGGTTTGGTTCCTGTATTTCAACATTCCCCCCACACACCCACATACACAGTCCCACATGTTGATTTGGCAGTTATTTCTCTATATTGTGATTACTACAAGTAGTGATAAAGTATTCTTACTATATAATGAGACAAATATCAGAACATTACTTTCAATTTAATATCAAGTCATTCAACTATGCAGCTGCTCCACAAAGTATTCAACCCCCTAAATTCTAACATCTCTGCTATGATTATGGTACAATAATTATCATGCACTCACAGTTTGAGTGTAATGCATGTATGCCTTTGGGTGCTTAACAGATGCAACAATGTTCAGCTCTATGGATAACGCACAAACACATACAACTAAACAAGACAAACCTATACTGGAGTTGGGATGACTGACTATTTTGTGCCGATATTCAATATATTTACATTTTTCCGTCTTCAAGTAGATTTTCTTGCAGTGAAAAATAAATTCACACTGTGTAATCATTCCGGCTATTATACCAGACATAGCCTGGTAAACCAGCCCGTCACATGAACTCACATTTCATTTGGTTCTGCGAGACGGTCCGGCCCCAAGGCCTGGGAGGGTGTTCAGCAGAAGCTGCAAAGCGGAAGAGCTAATCAGCGACTGCGCCGAGTGCCCTGTGATTGACGGCGCAAGTTGGCCAATCGGGGCGGACTGACATAGTTGATGACGTGATTACAGGCCGACGCTGTAGCAAACATGGCGGCTTCCGAAGTAACTAGCAGTAACGTGAACGTTAGCATAAACACATGTTACGGCCACCTTTGAAAAGGCTCGCTTGGAGACCAATAACATATAAAAGAAGGAGTCAAAGAACAAGTTTTCCAAAAAAAAGTATTTTCCAACTCAAAAATTAGCTCTCTAGAAAAACCAAAATAACAAAGGGGTCAGGTGGGACGGCCAAACAGAACAAAAGAGCGGGCACACACTGGCCGACACACGGCCGGCGGACCAGGCACCACCCTAAACTACAAAACATAACCAACTAAACTGTATAAACAAAGCCACGGAAACTAAACTACCATACCCACCTTTCCCAAAGTAAAGAAAGGATAAATAAAAGAAAGTAAATCAAAGTACCAAAACAAACCAGGTACATGCTGCTGCCACCAGCATGTAGGGGTGTTGAGCTGAGAGAGGGAGGGAGAATGACTGAAGCTGCCACTATTTATGAATGAGCTCTATGATTAACAGATGAGGATCAGCTGAGTCCAGGCATAAGCAATGCCACTGGAATGGAGAGGAGGATCAGCTGAGCCAGGCATGAGCAGCAGAGTGGGATCAGCTTAGCAACCAGGCCTTAGCAACCAGAGGCATGACAACTAAGTGGAGCAGAGAGAAAGTAATGTTAGGAGTGAGAAACGTACAATAAGGGGGAGCGCATCACACACAGCCATAAGTGAAGTTATTGCAGAAATAGACTCAATTACAACAATTAAATAAGAGCAAGAGTATGCGCTTGCGGAGTTTCTCAGCAGAAAAGACGGCAAAAATCATTTACAGCGGATTCAGCCATAACGCTACTTCGCTAGCTTGCTAATGTTGCTGCTGGCTCTGAACTAAACAGCGCCCTGTGATGACGTCACTTGTTTTGGTACGCTGATTGGCTGAAGGCGTTTGTCTGTCAACACAACTACGCCCGCCCATGCTCCCGCCCATGCTAAGGACTGGGTGAAGAGTTGGGGCCAGACCGTCTCGCAGAACCAATTAAATGTGAGTTCACGTGACGGGCTGGTTTAGCAGGCTACCAGACATATGGACTGCCACACGGAAATGAGAGGGATCCTGATAAGGAAAATGTTTGCAGCCTTTATAGCCTACTACTCATTAGAGTCTCCTCTCCTCTCGTGCTGCAGCAGGCAGGCAGGAGTCTCCTTTATATCAAGACAGAGGGCATCATGGGCGTGCACAGAGTGAACGCAACCAGAGAGGAATCAGTTTCATCCTTTACATGATAGCATTTTTCCTTTGATCGGTTTATGAAAAGGTTTAACCGACACCTCTGCAACCGATTCAATCGGTTTGGGCCAGTTTAATCTGATTGAGGTGTTTATATGGAGCATTTTTAATCGGTTTGGGCTTTTAAACCTTTTCCAAGCTGATTATTGCTCCATGTAAACGTGCCTAGTGACAGCTAAGACCCTTTGATGGAATAGAGTAGCACTTTGTAGAAAGTATAGTTTGAGAAGGGAGACGTATTTTTTTTTAGAAGAGAAGAGAAGATGTTAGCTCAAGAAAGACCCAGGTGTAGCTTGAAAAGGTGTTCACCTGAGCTTAATTTGATCAGCTAGTCCAGAGCGTTGGTGTACAACGAGACACAGCGTGGGAAGAAAAATAAACAGATGACTTGACTCAATTCAGTCAAAACGGGAAGTGGTCTCTCATGTACATTGTAGAAACTGAAGTTGCATACGCAGAAAAAGTGATGCAATACTGTGGTTATAGTGGGGTCTGAGAAACACTGTCTGGCACGAAGCCGTGCCACAGCATGATAGATATTTCTCCATCTTCATGACTACAGAGACAGTCTGTGTCTCGTCTCACGCTGGGGTAGCTGGCTGGGAGTGTGGTCAGGGTGGCATAGTTAGCATTTAGCTACTAGCCCAGCCCAGGCAGACACGATCGGGGATTTAACCCCCGCAGTATACGCACATCTGAACAGACGTCTATGTACCTGCTCTAAAACCCCCAATCCTGTACTGCAGGCATGTCCAAAGTCCGGCTCTGGGGCCAATTGCGGCCCGCGGACTGATTTTAAGTTGCCCTCGGCTTGTCTCTCAAAATATACTATATGTGGCCCTCCACACAGTGTTGGCTAATAAAGCCCCCCCCCCCCCCCCCCCCCCCCCCGGCATTTTCACATTATCTAATCTGGCCCCCATTCAAAAAAGTTTGGACACCCCTCCTGTAGTGTAAAGCCGCAGCACCATCATTCAGTGATGTCATCATTGTGACTTCACTGATGATGTCATCAGTGACACACATGAGAGAGACTGAGGGGGAGATAGGAGATGAGAGATGAGAGAGAGAGAGAGAGGGAGACATTGCACAGGTGAGGCAACGCAGCAGCTGAGCTGCGTATGCGAGCTGCAGGGCGGTTGAGCCTATGGAATCGAGCGCGCGAGATGCCTAGTGTAGGTAAATTGCATAGAAACAACTCACCAAAATTGACTATTGCACAACTGACTTCACAAAATTTCCCCCACACCCAGCGCATCTTTTGCTGAAATGACACTGCTGGCTAAACTGTTCATCCAAAACCCTGGTCAACATGTTTAATGAAAGTAACGGTTTAGTTGGGCTAACCAAAGTTGTTGCTGTCCACATTCATCTCTCTCTCCCTCTTCACTCTCTCCTCTGAAGACATTAATGGCTTTATTCCCGATAAAGTCTTCCAGTCTTTCTAACAGACACTAAGGAGACAGGCGCCCAGGCAGGCTGCACTCTGCCTGCCACAGACATGCTACAGCATCAAAGCCACAGCTGGCGAGCCGGTGCCGCGTCTATGTGCCGACAGCCCACAAGCAGAACCAGCTGAGCGAGGTGGCGTGCAGCGTCTCGGTGGACTGGCTGGAGCTAACCTCTCCCAGCCCCCACGCCTAAACCTAACCTCTCCCACCCCCCATGCCTAAACCTAACCTCTCCCAGCCCCCACGCCTAAACCTAACCTCTCCCACCCCCCACGCCTAAACACAACCTCTCCCAGCCCCCACGCCTAAACCTAACCTCTCCCACCCCCCATGCCTAAACCTAACCTCTCCCAGCCCCCACGCCTAAACCTAACCTCTCCCACCCCCCACGCCTAAACCCAACCTCTCCCAGCCCCCATGCCTAAACCTAACCTCTCCCAGCCCCCACGCCTAAACCTAACCTCTCCCACCCCCTACGCCTAAACCTATAACATCGGCATTTTGGGCTGTCGGCACTGCGGGTGGTCGACATAGCGGGTGGACCCCGGCGAGCCTGCCGGAGAAACTGGCCTGCAGCTCCTCAAACATGTGACGCGAACAGCGCAGGTATAAGATGTGGGTTATATGATTTTAACGCACGAGGGTGGTTGCCTCCACGAACTGTATTAAAATCGTATAATGCACATCTAGGAGTTGATGATCCCGCTTATACCCTGGTCATTTGACAACAATATAAAAGAAAAAGCACTTGCAAATTTTTGGTACAAGTTTAGCAATCAAAATCTAGTTTTTCACCAGCCATAACTGTGTTTATCTAGCAAGACTTGGGGAACCGACAAATACCTGGAACAAGCATTAGCATCCCATCAGCTTCTCATGCAATGGAAACATTGTTTGCTGTTCCAGTAAATAGGACGAACCTTGGATACGAGCCGGTATGGTGCAGGGAAGCTAGTCCGCTCAGCCAACCCGTTCTCACTCTGAGCGCGTCGCATATTGACGCTTTGTCCTGTCCCTTGTGCGTCGCTTGTTACTAACATGGTACCCTTGAGCGACACATGAAACGACTTGGGCTTTCCGACTAAACTCAATGCAAACCCATGGAAGTCATCTTTGACGCTTATGGCAACTGCTCCCCTATTAGCCTAACTGCTCCACCATTAGTCAACTGCTCGCCCATTAGGGTCTGGAGGAGCTAACCTCTCCCAGACCCTAACCCTAAACCTAACCTCTCCCACCCCATGCCTAAACCTAACCTCTCCCAGACCCTAACCCTAACCCTAACCTCTCCCACCCCATGCCTAAACCTAACCTCCCCCAGACCCTAAACCTAACCTCTCCCACCTCCCACGCCTAAACCTAACCTCCCCCCAGACGCTAATGGTGAGCAGTTGACTAATGGGCGAGCAGTTAGGCTGATGGGGGAGCAGTTGCCATAAGCGTCAAAGTTGACTTCTATGGGTTTGCATTGAGTTTAGTCGGAAAGCCCAAGTCGTTTCATGGGTCGCTCAAGGGTACCATGTTAGTAACAAGTGGCGCATAAGGGATGGGACAAAGCGTCAATATGCTACGTGGTCGGAGTGAGAACGTGTTGGCTCAGCTCATAGAAGCTATGTACCTGCTCTAAAACCCCCAATCCTGTACTGCAGGCATGTCCAAAGTCCGGCTCTGGGGCCAATTGCGGCCCGCGGACTGATTTTAAGTTGCCCTCGGCTTGTCTCTCAAAATATACTATATGTGGCCCTCCACACAGTGTTGGCTAATAAAGCCCCCCCCCCCAACATTGGCCAAATGTTTACTGTGCTGTTTGATTAAACATCTGTGCAGGTTGCGGAGCGAATTAATTTACAACATGTGATTAGACTTGAGCTGGACTATGTGTGTATTATACGGTTTTAAGGCACACCTGCCGGCCAATCAGAAACAAGTATTCACCCCGACCATGGTATAGCCTATACTATAACAGGGGTTCTTAAACTTAAGGATACCGCGGCACACTTTGAAATCTGAAAATCTTCCCGGGGCCCACCCAACCCTTTAATCACAACACTGATCAACACACGAGACTAAGATGATGTATTTCCTATGTTTTTTATATTATATATTTTTTATTTCATTAACAGAGCAGGTGAACTTGGGCATAAGGGAAATTAATAATCCATCCACATACAAAAACATTTTGGCAAAAATTTACCCAAAAGCACATTGCCAACATTTTCTCCCCCCTTACTCATCAGAAGTATGAGCATGCATAACATATTTGTTGAGACAAAATGTGATGAGCAACAACCGAAGAAATCAATCCACAAGCTATTAATGCTATTTAGGCTGTGAAAAATGCTACATTATCTGTAAAGGGGAGACTTGTACCCATTGGACCAATTTTCATTCAGATAAGTCAAGGGACCCCTTTGAAATAGTTTTCCCTCGCCCAAATTTAACCTACGTTTGGAGGGTTATTTAGCCCCCTTCCCGACAAGCATGTTATGCTTGGTACCAATGGATGCCTTAGGTCTAGTTTCTTCTGATAACAGGATCTCCACTGTAGCTTTAAAAATGACCCTGCTACAGCCATTTGATTAAACCTGTGAAAATCGGGAGTGTTGGTAGACCAATCGCGGCCTGCACCTGCAGTACGCGGCCTACAGTTTGGGAATCACTATGATGTAGATGGGGAGATAACAGGAAAGAGTGAAAACTATTACCAAGTCTATGCATTACATCAGGGGCACTCAATTAAAATTCATAGAGGTCCAGTTAGAGAAAATGTCCTCAAGCAAAGGTCCGGAACATTGTAACGTACAGTAGCTTGCGTTATGATTCAGTGCCATTGAACTTAGGCTACTTCAATGATTGCAGTAGCCTAATGGTACAATGTCTGTATGTAGTCAACGACTGACTGTTAGATCAAAATAAACATCAACAATGTTTATTTAGTTTTCATATTTAACTGGATTAATTGTAAATAACTAGCCTACACTAATAATAAATACATGTTATTTTCTCATTTCAAGTAAAATAATGGCTGCATTTAAAAATAACATACAACAGAGTGCTTTGGGAAAATGTGCATTTTAAAAGTGTTTTAATTTGAGAAAGAAAATCTTCTTTTCTTCCCTTAACTCCACCTTTTCTCTTGAGAGAAGTGAGCTCCCTATCTATCTATCTATCTATCTATCTATCTATCTATCTGTCTCAGTGTCTGTCTCTATCTATCTATCTGCCTGTCTGTCTGTCTGTCTGTCTGTCTGTCTATCGATCGTTCGCAATGCAAACGTCACATGCCGTTGGGCAGTGAATGTGTGAGTGTGCCCTCAGTCTGGATTTGAGTGTGTTTGCTCGTGTGGCGCTTTCACAGACAGGTTAGGATCGCATCGCACTTCACATGAGACATACTGCCTGGTTTTGAGCTGCCCGTGAGAACAATGAATGAACATCTAAGAGTCTGCCTGCTCCGGATTAAAACAAAATCTTTGTTTTTGCGGTCTACTCGTTTCTTTTGAGCACACCATGTTAAATGACTTGTAGCTCTCGCATATCTCCGTGTCACTGACACTCGCCTGCAGCACTGGAACCGACTGGAGCTGAGCAGGCAGAATCGAATCGGATATTTGATTGGCTGAGTAGCATCACGTGTGATGATTTACAGCGCATGCATTGGTCTTTGAGCTTCCTGGCAGATTAAACCAGCTACCGTAAAGGGTAGAAAAGCATGTGCCGGTTAAAAAAGAAAAGCTCGGTGAAATGTAACAATTCTCAATGATTTGTAGGTTATAGGGCTCGGTCCGGATAGGACGGCGTCTGGGTCCGGATGCGGACCGGAGTCCGGACTTTGGGGATCGCTGCATTACATTCTCTCCTTGGGCTAACTTCTAGTCATTGAAATCCTAGACGTTTGAGTATATAGGTCTAGCTGCCGTCAGGAATGCTTCAAGTCGAGGCTGACGTAGAAAGCGAGAAAAAACAAAACAACATGTCGGGTGATCAAATCTGGCTACAAAGGAGTGTTGCCAGCTGAAGACCTAGCCTGATCTCATTAAATGCATATGTATGTTTTCTCGTGGAATAGATATGCGGAAATGCGATTTGGTGTGCAGTTTGACAGCAACAATGGCGGCAAACTACGATAACATACCACTAACCCTTAACCTAACCCCGACCCTAACCTTAATCCTAAACCTAACCCCCATAACTTCCACATAAAATTATTATGCAAATTAGATTTCTAATGTAAGTGGATGAGGGCGAAGTGCGTCTGAACTGCATGCGGAAACACAGTTTCCGCATATCTATTCCACGAGAAAACATACATACGCAGCCCATGAGATCGGGTTGGAAGACCAGACAGAATAAAGAGCACTCACTTGATTCTTCTGAACCAGAAATGAAGGTCAATACTGCAAATATGACCAGCAACAGAGTCTTCATCCTGGTCAAGGAGTCTGGCCGATGGTAGGTTGCCGCGCGAGGAGGTGTAATGGCTCTTCTGTGGTCCTGTCGTCACCCTGAAGAAACCTAACCTAAACCGAACAACCCACCCCTTATGCCAGCATGGGCACCTGGCCAATCCTAGCACTTGAATGCTGCACAAGGCGGGTCTTATCAAGTGGGTACTGACACCATGACTGACACACTCCACCATCCTGTTGTTTACTATTTTCTATATGAATTGAGTTGACCATAATGCATTCTTTATTTATTTACTCTCAAGCGTAGTCTTATCTCATGCCATTGTTTGTGTGGTAGAAACACACACACACACACACACACACACACACACACACACACACACACACACACACCTACACACACACACACACACACACACACACACACACACACACACACACACACACACACTTTTCTAACAAAAATATAATGTTGAGAACATTGTATCATGTCTTTTAGTCTGTAGATCTGTTTTGACTGAATTGGAAAGGAAGCAAATCTGTCCAACAGAGAATGACATTGAAATAAGTCAAACGTGTTCTGGGCTTATTGTTGCTATAATAATAGAAACTCACCTTGCGTAGGAAACTCATCTGCTCTCGAGGCGTGTTGACAGCATTTTTATAACCACATCTATTTGAAACATCTAACGTGCTGGTTTCTCTCTCTGATGATGGCTCTGATGATGCTGGCTGTCTGCCAAGGCAGAAGAGAATGCTGAAAATCGTGGCTTTGACAAGACATCCCCTTTTATTGTAAATAAAACTGAAACATGTCAGTGCTGTCTCAGCCTCAGTCTGAAAGTGAAAGAAGTTTGATGAAGCAAATCCTCCCACATTGTCTGATGTAACCTAACCACAGCCATCAAAGTGAAATAAAGGATAAAAGACTGACTCAACCCCATCAAACCTGCAGCTTATAGGCGTGTTTATGCCCAAAAGCATTGTGGAGGTGTGGTCATAAAACCACAGCGTCGCGTCAGCAGCTTCCTCCTCACTGAGAGTCTCAGTCTCTATCCGCTTCGGGACTAGAGTGAGATAGAGAAAGAGGGAGAGAGAAAAGATAGCCTAGATGGGGAGAGGGAGAGAGTCAGACAGAGAGAGAGGGGGGAGATAACGAGAGAGGGAAGAGAGAATTGGAGGATGAACCAGTTCGGATTCGTAACGGAAATGTATGCTTTTGTAATTAGTAGCCTTTTAATTAGTTGTTTCGCTCATATAGGCTATAACATACACCCAACAGGAACCGCCCATGTCGCACAGTTTGGACAGAAAGTGAGAGAGGCAAGACTGAGATGGTATGGACATGTGCGGAGGAGGGAGGTGGGGTACATCGGGAGGAGGATGCTGGAGATAGAGCTGCCAGGAAAGAGGAGGCGGGGAAGGCCCAAGAGGAGGTTCATGGACACAGTGAAAGAGGACATGCAGGCAGCGGGCGTGACGGAGGACGATGCAGAGGACAGAAACCGATGGAAACAGATGATCTGCTGTGGCGACCCCTGACGGGAATAGCCGAAAGAAGAAGAAGAAGGCTATAACATACACATTTAAAAATATTTGTTTCTTTAATAGGGTAGGGATGTGTGAGATTTTATTTCAATAGCCTATACCAGAATTGTCCACTCGGGTTAAGCTATTGTTGCAT
Organism: Poromitra crassiceps; assembly: GCF_964638095.1. Taxonomy (NCBI): domain Eukaryota; kingdom Metazoa; phylum Chordata; class Actinopteri; order Beryciformes; family Melamphaidae; genus Poromitra; species Poromitra crassiceps. The sequence goes on from NC_139628.1 coordinate 12,109,235, forward strand.
GGTGCAATGGTGCAGGGAGAGAGGTTACTGTATACTATCAATGGTTACTGTATAGCGTACTGGCCGGTGTTGTGTCAGACAGTGATTTGCTGCCAGAAACTGATTTCGATCCGCGGGACCACGCACAGCGCTGCCTCAGTGCCTCAGCAGTGCCTCTACCCACCCTGTGCACCTATTTTGGAACGGGCAACGCCCAAACCTCTCTTTGCGCTCGGAAAAAAAACCTGACGTTATCTTCCCCATTTTCTTTATATATGGGGCCTACTCTGCAGCCACAATTCATCTTTAATACTAAAATAATATATGCATAATGAGAAAGAATTGTGATTGGTGTGGAGGTGCCCGCCTCCTCCATCACATTCAAATGTGTCCAGTTCAGTTCAAGCATTTTGTGTGGTCAGAGAAAACCTGCTCATTGGAGGAACTGCTAAGAAAAGCTAGGCTGAAAACTACTTCCCCAAGTGTGCTCACCACAGTCAGGCTTTTCTTAACCCTGCCTGGTAACTGTGGGTGAGAGATCTTCACAATTTAAAGATCTCTGTCTCTCACCCTGTCACTAACTGACTAAGGGTGAGAGATCGTTTTGATGCCGTTGATGCTTGTGGAAAAGTTTTCTCTTTGAACTGGACGTGCGGTTTATGACGCTTATAACAACCATAATAACAAATAGCCATGCATTGCATTATGTTCAGAGGGCCACGCTTTCTGATGATGGTCTGAAAAAATTAATACAGAGCAGTAAGAATTTGGTGGCTTAACCAACTGAGTTGGTTAGTTTTTACACCAACTTTGTTGGCGGTGTTCGGACCTTCGAGCCAATCACAGTGCTTAAAAACACCAGGCCCACCCAATCGGCAAGTCGGGCACAGTTTAGTGTGAGCCATGGTGCTGACAGAGTGTGTTGTGAAATAATCAACAAGGATGGCTGCTGTCTGGCTGATTGTGGTGGGCTGGTCTGGACTGAACTCATCCCATTGACTCAATGTGCTGCTGCTTTCACCTTCAGTCACATCAACTCACCTGAAGTGACTGCTTGTTATAGTTATTGAGCATCGCTTTTGTGGAATGGAGCCCTGTCTGTGGGGCAGGGTGCATTAGATCTCTATGTAATGTTTGTTTGTCTGTAATGGTTTGGCATTTAGTCTTCATTCAGGCCTTTGAGAAATTATGATGGAAACATAGCATGGTGTATTTGATATGAGTTGCCTTCAAATTTAATCTATGTGTGTGTGAAGCATGCTTCCGCATGTGAAGTCTGGTCTAGTCTAAATTTGTTAGCTGTGAACAGCAGCTCTCACACTATCGGTTGGTCCACAAAAATTTCCCCACACTTTGGTGACCACAGTTTTTTGTGCTGTGTGTATGTTTAAACTTAACAGTTCACCATCATAACATCAGCGTGTGCTGTGTGTATGTTTAAACTACCAGTTCACCATGATGTACTAACATCAGTGTGTGCTGTGTGTATGTTTAAACTACCAGTTCACGATGATGTTCTAACATCATTCAGTGTGTGCTGGGTGTATGGTTAAACTACCAGTTCACCATGATGTACTAACATCAGTGTGTGCTGTGTATGGTTAAACTGGTTACATGCTGCCACTCCGACGTGCTGCCACTCCGACGTTCTGCCACTCCGAAATATCGGCACTCAGAAAGGGGGTCTATATTCCGCGTTTTTCACTAACCTCTCCCAGCCCCCACGCCAAACCTAACCTCCCCCCATGCCTAAACCTAACCTCCCCCAGACCCTAACCCAAAACCTAACCTCTCCCACCCCCACGCCTAAACCTAAGGTCGGCATTGCGGCTTCTAAGGTGAACGACCGCCAGTCCGAATAATGGAAGTTAACGTTCGGAGTGGCAGGGCTTCGGAAAGGCAGACAGTTACCGGTTAAACTACCAGTTCACCATGATGTACTAACATCAGTGTGTGCTGTGTGTATGTTTAAACTACCAGTTCACCATGATGTACTAACATCAGTGTGTGCTGTGTGTGTGTGTGTGTGTGTGTGTGTGTGTATGGTTAAACTACCAGTTCACCATGATGTACTAACATCAGTGTGTGCTGTGTGTATGGTTAAACTACCAGTTCACCATGATGTACTAACATCAGTGTGTGCTGTGTGTATGGTTAAACTACCAGTTCACCATGATGTACTAACATCAGTGTGTGCTGTGTGTACTACCAGTTCACCATGATGTACTAACATCAGTGTGTGCTGTGTGTATGGTTAAACTACCAGTTCACCATGATGTACTAACATCAGTGTGTGCTGTGTGTACTACCAGTTCACCATGATGTACTAACATCAGTGTGTGCTGTGTATGTTTAAACTACCAGTTCACCATGATGTACTAACATCAGTGTGTGCTGTGTGTATGTTTAAACTACCAGTTCACCATGATGTACTCACATCAGTGTGTGCTGTGTGTATGGACTACAAACTACAATTTTGGACAATAAAATGAAAGGAATATATATTATATTTATTTTATTTTACCATTACTGTTGAACCAGAATCCCCTTTTACAGGACTGCCCCTATTTCTTTCAACATTAACGTACTTGACAAGACACACAGCCTATGCTGCCTGTGATTGACTTGCCCTGAGATTAACCTTAACCAATCCTAGTCAAGTCTTTACTGTTTATTATCTGATAAAACAAAACCCAGAAGAACCGAGATTTGTTTACAACGACAAAAATATAACATTGAATTTATTGGGTGTCAACATTTGCAATAAACTCAATTGAGAGTCATATTTTTGCTGGCATTGCGCTTTTTTGCAGACTATTATATTTTATTTCATATATCACACATGTACATTGTCAATTTAATGCCTTTTTTTTTTACAAAGTAGTTTGAACTACTTTTTATGCATAGCGTGTAGTTTCCTAAACTACATTTCTCCCAGGGTAGTTACTTCCATGGTGAAGTAGTTGGTAGCTTCCTAAGCTATATGCTTTTAAAGTAGCTTATCCCCAACACTGGAGAATGGAGATCCAGACAGAAGGCTTTGAAAACAGGAGCACAGCTTGACTTGGTTTCCACCCAGTCCTCTTACTCTGGAGAGTATCAAAGAGATCTGCCTCCATCTCTGTCATTGTGACATGTGAGTGAAATACAACTAATGTAAAAACAACAAAACCTTTTAATCTGTATTTATTTTAGACTTTATTAACCAGAGAAATTAAGAAGCATGTTTTCTGAGCATGTATGTTTTATATTTCAACTTTGCCCTGGATCATTTTTTCACAACTGACAGCTGCCCAGACCAGTAGAACCACAGTTTGTGAGCAGCCAGAGATGAAGACATAGAGATGAAGTGCCTTGCTCAAGGCAAGGGCACAGTGACAGCAGATGTTGAGGGGCAGGGGAGCAACTGTAGCCAACAACATCTTCCCAGGTGTTCATGGGGATTCAAACCATCAGACCTCCACTTACTTTAAAACTCTGCCACCCCCATAACTATTTACTAATTCACTAGCAAGGACCCCGCCACAACAATATATCTTTTAATGGTTTAATCTAGCTGGTCTGGGAGGATGTGCAGAAGACCGGGCAGAGTGAGACTCAGAGTGGGCGTTCCGTCTCAGGCGTCTTCCTGCCCGAGCTGATTCGAGACGGAACCTAGATGAGACACAGAAAGAGACGAGCTGATTAGAGACGGAACCTAGATGAGACACAGAAAGAGACGAGCTGATTAGAGACGGAACCTATGAGACACAGAAAGAGATGAGCTGATTAGAGACGGAACCTGAGACACAGCTAAGCCACTTCTTAACATGCAGTGGAATCCGTATTATAACCCGCTCCTAGCCGGTTGGCCTGCATGTTAAACAACAATTAGCCGGCCTACGCGCACTCCCGCGAGTTCGTATCTTATTCACCTCGGCCACCGGTGTAAGATCCGGATTAGAGCAAAAGGAGCTGCTGTTTAACTCTGGCAGCTCATGATCCTGTTCATGTAGGCTAGCTGTTATGTGGGCGGGTGGTGGTAGTTTATTAATTAATGAATCGTTCGGGCAATCGCTTATATCAATGAGCAAACTCACGGTTTCCTCAAGTGCTGCAAAAACGGCTTGAATTGTTTGGCAGAGGGATCCCAACGCGCTTCAGCTATGCAGGCAGCCAGGTCCAGTGCATCAGGAGGGACGCTTACTGCTGCGCTGCTTGCTTGCTCCCATGACAGAAAAAGCCTAACTTTTGCGGGGAGAAATACATTGAAAACTAGTCAGATATGACTTGAATGCCACTTGTAAAATAAATCACCCACAGTGATTGACGACGGTCCGACCACTATTTTGACTGGGCGGCTTTATGTAGCCTAACAAAGGCGGAAGCGTTCATTTTTGGCACATTGCCACCCCTCGTGGTCGGAATGGACTCTGTTAGAACGGCATGTTTTTGAAGTCCCCAGATTTGTCGCTAACGTTAGTCTCTTCTGAGAAGTTTTCTCGAGTTGGATGCAGCCAATTCTATTGTGTGAGGCAGCCATTTGAGGCAGGCAGTGTTGTGTGACTGTGCGTCCACACTGCGGAGAGGATAGGAGCTGACTGACTGATAGCCTATATCGAGACATATAGGCCTAGTCTAACTTTTGTGGGGAGAAATAAATTTAAGTCAGATATGACTTGAATGCCACTTGTAAAATAAATCACCCACAGTGATTGACGACGGTGCGACCACTATTTTGACTGCCTCATTGTTGGCACAATGCCAGGAATGGACCCTCTGTTAAGAGTTTGGTTACAAATTCGCTAAAGCTGCTTCCTATCACATTTCTTGTTATCGATAGATGCTACCGCCCCCCTCCCCCCGCCCACTGGCAGAAAAAACGGCTCATATCCAGTTGTTTCTAAACAAAGACCCCTCATGTTTAAAAAGGTAAAACCTGAAAATATCCTGTTCTGGCTAGCCTGACATGATCCAGACTTCATGTTTAAAAGGCACTAAAGAGACGTGGGAAAGGTCGAGAGGTACTCACCAGAGTGAATTAGGGATGAGATAGGAAGATGCATGAAAAAGGGGAAGGGAGGGCCATTTAATTTCATTTAATTTCATTTATTAAGGACTGCACAACAGAGTCGGCAGAATTTGCTTTCGGTACAGCATGTTACAGCACATAGCAACTGTGTCAGCATAGACATTACAATACATAGACAACAAATAGCAACATAAATACAGGACATTCAACATAGACAGAGATGACCGTTATATGGTGAAAAAACTCAAAGGTGAGTGGAGTTCAGAAACCTGATGGCAATGGGGAAAAAGCTGTTTTTGAACCGGGTTGTTTTGGTGGATATGGATCTATAGCGCCGGCCAGAGGGCAACCGTTGGAACAGGTGGTTAGCTGGGGGCACGGTGGCTCAGTGGTAGAGCTGTCGCCTCGCAGTCAGAAGGTCCTGAGTTCGATTCTCGCCTTGGATACTGTGGGCGCTGTGGTTGTGTTCCCCCCCATATCTTCAGTGCCTACTGCCCAGGTGGGGTATCTCGTCGTAAGGGCCTTTCTGTCTGTGTGGAGTTTGCATGTTCTTCCCGTGCTCCCCCAGGGGGGTTCCTCCGTATATAACCCCCCCCCCACTAAAAACATGCAGAAGATCAGATCGTCATCGTCATCCGACCAGTGACGACAACATCCGAAGTCGGTCCCCGGGCGCTGTACGAGAAAGCGACCACTACTCCTGGCCTGCCCCAGGAGGAAAGGACAAAGCCAGGATGGGTTAAATGCAGAGGACAAATTTCACCGGCCACCGTCAGCATGTGTGTGTTGTGGCCCTCCGTGCATGTGTTGTAGTGTGTTGTGTGACAATAAAGACGGGCTGCCGTCTGAAAATCGTTTAAAAGAGATGAGTCAGAAACTATCTTTTGTGCTCTTGTGATTGTGCGTTTATGGTAGAGTGAGTCTATGGGAGTGGGGTGCCTATGATTTTCGAAGCTTTTTTGATTATGCGTTGGAGTTTGTTTTGTGAATGGCTGTCCAGACTGCCGTAGACTGTTATGGAAGAGGTGAGGATGCTTTCGAGGATGGCTGTGTAGAACTGGAGGAGCAGATTTCGTTTGACTTTGAATTTTTTGAGCTGCCGGAGGTGGAATAGTCTTTGGTTGGCCTTTTTGATTACTGTATGTGACCGGAGTTATTGTCCCATTTGAGTGTGTTGCTGATGTGGGTGCCCAGGAATGTATATGTGTCTGTGGTAGTTATGGGTTGTCTGGAGATGTACAGGGGTGTCTTGGGGGGTGGGTTCCGTTGAAAGTCTGTGATGATTTCTTTGGTTTTGGATGTGTTGAGATGCAGATTATTGTCCTGGCACCAAGTGACAGCTTGGGCCACTTGATTACGGTAATGATAATGATCCACGCCTACACCTGTGTCATCCCAGCGCAAAACTGGACGGTGGAGGCAGAGGATAGCTTAAGACACTGGGAAGATAGCAATAAGAGGCGCGCAAACGCAGCGCAAACGATAGCGCCGTACGATGATAGGGCCCTACTTCTGCATGTGCTGTTCCTACCTGGTGCTTGTACAAACTGTATGATAGTGCTGCCATCCATCGTTAGGGGAAGGGAAAACATGCAAATTGAATTTGCTTGAATAACCAATACTGTGTGGAGGGCCACATATAGTATATTTTGAGAGACAAGCCGAGGGCCACTAAAAATCTGTCTGCGATTGGCCCCAGGACCGGACTTTGGACGTGCCAATTTTAGCTTATGAATGACACAGCCTTGCAGTGCAGCACAGCGACTCTATTTCCATTCTCCAAACATGTTTAGAAGCTGCTCTCTTGTGATGAAAACAATTTTCATATGAACTAAAACTTCTGTGCCCGGTTGCATACAGCAACTTAAGCTAAGGTTGTCCTCAATTGTCATCTAAGTATCCGTAAATGTGTTGCATAAAATCACCTAAGGATTCCCTTAAGATATTGTAAGGGAAAACCTTTAGAGCTCTCTGAGTGTTTGCCCTTATCTACTTAAAGGATGGCTTTACCGGTTTTCAACCAGATTTGTATCCTTACAATGTCAGTAGTATGAGTAGATAAGCAGCCTTTACCTTTCATCAGTATATCACACAGGCAGATTTCCCTGTTCATCCCAAAGCAAAACAAAACAGAGCATTCCACATGCGGAAGGGCGGTAGATTCAAACTACAGCTCCTTTTTTTTGTGTGTGTGTGTGCCCGCCTCCACGGGCAGAGAGGGTGGCGTCACAGCTCCGAAATCAAAACACTCCCTCAGCAATCTTTTCTGCACGCATCGAATGCTAGCTAGTGAAGAAGAAATGTACTATCATGTATGTGTGTGTGTCAATCCTGCGCGGACACACACACACACACATACACATACATACACACCCCCCCCCAGATACACACTCACTCACTCACAAACACTATCTCTCTTCTTTCTCTTCCTCTCTCTCTCTCTCTCTCAAATACAAAACGCCCACTCGAGGATCCCAGGAAGTCCGGCAACGGTGGCTTTGCCTCAAGACTTCTAGGAAATGATGTTTTTGGCTTCAAGACTCCTCCTGCTTTCAACTTCAGGACCAATCAGAAAGTCACATTTACTGTATAACATCTCAGAGTGAGAGGGGTGCAGGATCCTTTCATCCCCTGACACTTGGTGTTGAGGAATGACAGGTCACTGCCGAGACGATCGTTTCTGACTGAGATAGATCTTCTGGACGATCGTTTCTGACTGAGATAGATCTTCTGGACTTGAACTACTTTGGGTATCAGTATCTAAGAGTTTATTCAGTTGTTTCTGACTTGTACCAATTTTAATATATGCTTTGATATAACCATTCATGTCTGCTAGTCTTAAATAAACATGTGACACTGTGCACTTAACCTTATCCACCTGTCTTGTTGTCGAATGTGTCCTTGTCTCCAGTCTCGCTGAGCTTCCCTCCCATTCAACGAATACTCTTGAGTTTCTTGCTGACAAAACTCTAACACTAGCTAACACTGCTAAAGCAAAGCTACTACGACTGGGGTCATCCCTATGTTCCCCGGGTCCTATGTTCCCCGTTTTTAACACTCTCCGTAACATTTGGGGTGTCTATCCGCTATGCCGACCACCCGCAATGCCGACCTTAGGTTTAGGCGTGAGGGGTGGGAGAGGTTAGGTTTTGGGTTAGGGTCTGGGGGAGGTTAGGAAGGGTTCTATGTTCCCCGGTCCCACAAAAACGGGGAACATAGGACCCGGGGAAAATAGGTACGCTCCCCTACGACTGAACCATGGCTGAAGGCAATATTCCTGTTGAAATTGAAGAGTTAGATATCGATGAAGACGATTTCCAAATTAAGTGTGCTGATAAACTCTCACATTGAGGGCTAATTTTATGAGTCAGAATACAGTGCAGAGGAATTGCACCGTATTGAAGAAGAAGAGGCAGCTGAGCAGAAGGCAGCTGTGCCGCCGCAGCTGAGAAGGCAGCCGGGGAGGACCAGAGCACCAGAGCCCGAGCCCGAGCCGGAACCCAACATAGTGCCCATGAGGATCAGGAAACTCCTGGCGTATCCGGCACACGATGCATGGCGGTATTGTTACCCTATTGTGCCGACCAAGTGCTGCCCAACACCAAGCGACAAAACTGCGGTAAGCAAGGTACCTGTAAGATCTGAAAGAGAGAGTAGAAGGCACATTACAGAAAATAATCACTGTATGGGTTGTGCATGAATTAATTAAATGTGCATAAATGTATTTGTTTTATGTAACTTGGGAAAAATAAAATTCTAAAGTGGTGAAGGTACGGCACAACTGGCTTGATGAAAAGATTTGGCTACACAGAATTGCTATTTTGAACTGTGAAAAATGCAACACAGGTCTTGGCGATTTATCACACATAGGAATCGTTTTGAAATGTGGCTTCATACAGTGTTAAAACCGATGTATTTAAAATGGCCATGACCGACCGCTCTTTTTCCCCTCTGTTTAGAACCACCCTTCCTACCAGCTGTGTGGAATGAGGAAATGTGGAGGAATAAACAAGAAGCATACCCTTGGATTGAGGGGACTGCCCCCTAGTCCGATACCTCACGAGTCCGATACCTCACGAGTCCGACACCTCATGGTTTTGGGTTAGGGTCTGGGGGAGGTTAGGTTTAGGCGTGGGGGTGGGAGAGGTTAGGTTTTGGGTTAGGGTCTGGGGGAGGTTAGGTTTAGGCGTGGGGGTGGGAGAGGTTAGGTTTTGGGTTAGGGTCTGGGGGAAGTTAGCCTCTTTTTTCGGACTCGTGAGGTGTCGGACTCGTGAGGTATCGGACTCGTGCCATGGCACCTGGATTGACGGGGACTGCCCCCTAGTCCGATACCTCACGAGTCCGATACCTCACGAGTCCGACACCTCATGGTTTTGGGTTAGGGTCTGGGGGAGGTTAGGTTTAGGCGTGGGGGTGGGAGAGGTTAGGTTTTGGGTTAGGGTCTGGGGGAGGTTAGGTTTAGGCGTGCGGGTGGGAGAGGTTAGGTTTTGGGTTAGGGTCTGGGGGAAGTTAGCCTCTTTTTTCGGACTCGTGAGGTGTCGGACTCGTGAGGTATCGGACTCGTGTTATGGCACCGGATTGACAGCAAGGACGGGAACTTAGGGTGCAAAACGTGCTCACAGGTTTCCGGTCTCAATGTCTTTACATCACAAGGGGTGCATTAGTCAGAAGAGTGGCAGTCATATAGCGTTTCCTATTCAGGTGACAACCGCAATGCACAGTTGGGATCACTGCGGAAAAAAATACTTTATCACAAACAGTCACAAGCACATATCTGTGCCCAACAAATCCTTGACAAATCCAAAGAAGCGACACTAGAAAAGGTGTGTGACAAAATGAACGTAGCCTACTTAAAAGCCACAACAGCTTTCGGACAGCATACCACATTGCCCAAAAGGACCGGCCCTACTCCGATCATTTTAATTAACTAGAATTGCAGCAACTAAATGGGGTTGAGATTGGCAATGGTCTACATTCAAGGTACAGCGCTTCACAGATCATCAATCACATTGCTGGGGATATGCGCACAAATATTTTCAGCCACATGAAAGAGATCAAAGGGAACATCTCTATAATTATAGATGAGTCCACCACCCTAAGTAACAAAACCACATTGATAGTTTACTTGAAGTGTGAGTCCAGCAAAAGCAGCGACCCCCAATTCATATTTCTGGACCTGGTGGAACTGCCTGACCAAAAGGCAGAAACAATTGTGAAGCACCTCCTGGACTGCCTAAAAGCACATTGGTTTGACCATCAGTAGACCTCACAAATTATTTGGTTGCATTTGCAAGTGACGGCGCAAGTGTGATGCTCGGTCGGAAGACTGGTGTGGCACAGAGACTCTGTAACCTATACCCAAGCATGACCTGGCACTGTCTAAATCATAGACTTGAGTTGGCAGTCGGTGACTGTGTCTCAGAAGTGGCAGGCATGAACCACTTTCAAAGTTTAATGGACAAATTATATACTCTCTACAGCAGATCACCTCAAAATCAGAGGCAGCTTGCCGAATGCACACAAGAGCTCGACAACCAACTAATCAAAATAGGTGGGTAGCCAGCTCATTCCGCACTATGGCTGCAGTGTGGAACAACATTGAAGCACAGATTTTGTTTTAAAAGACCAAAAAAGGAGTTTAAGGATTTTTAGTTTAAAGTATTATGTTTACAAATCTTTATTTCAGTTATGTTTATTTATTTATTTAAGATGTATTTGTTGGTACACATCACCATTTTAGTTCAAACTTCACTGTAAATGTGTCAAGAGGCAGTTTACAGATGGCAGATGTGATATTGTGATATTGTTCCAATGTTGAAACTGATACATACATAGCTGAGTCTCCTGTAGCTGATTCATGCATAATTCATTATTTAGAGGTAAACTGAGCGATTTTACCGTATTCTGAAAGATTATATCAAACAGCCCTCCACATCACTCTCTATAGCTCTCAGGTTGGTGACCCCTGAAAGATTTTCTTGCAAAGTGTAAACTGAAAGCAAGATTGGCAGAACATAAATATGCGATAAAAACCGGCAAGCCCCAGTATCCTATGGCTTTACATTATAAAGAGGCCAACCATGGGAGTTGCAACACTCTAAATATAACAGGGATAGAACATATAGATAACTCAATAAGAGGTGGCAATAGACTAAAAATACCCTCACAAAGAGAATCTTTCTGGATATACACCCTCAAAGCTATGCAATACCCTGGTTTTAAATGGTTAATTGGACTTCTTGCCTTTCTTGTAGTTATTGATTCAGTTATGTGAGCTCATAGGCTACTGGGTACCTTTCCTTAATGTATTGTGAACTAAATGATAAAAGATGTTTGCATTACTGATTGCTGTAAATATGAAGATTAGCTTGCTTTATTGATGTTCTGATTAGTGTTTCTCAATGTATAGCTCTCGTTTGAATATGATTTGAAGTGTCATCTGATTAGACCTGCACCATGTGACTACTCACTTGTCCTTGATTACCTTGAGTAGCCTGCCTTGTTTCTTAAAGAATGCCACGCCCCAAACCATTCAGACTTGCCCTGATGAAGGCCGTGAGGCTGAAACGCGTAGGCAATGTTTTTAACTTTCTGTAAATGATAGCCAACTAAGAATAAAGGCTTTTTAATATACTACCTTCTTGAGTGCCTCAGATCTCTTCAATAAATGCTGGACTAGAATCCCCAAACTGAAGAGCACCAGAAGGATACTTTTCCACACCCAAGTAGCACTCCATGCAATCTGCTTTCTCTATTGAGTATTCAAGGACCTATGAAGTAACCCAACATGGCAACTTATTTTTCGTATTCAAAAGAAGAAGGTGAGAGCATTATAACCTCAGACACTTTGTTTGACCAGAGCAGCACACAGCCTACAGATGACAAAAAGCTGTTTTTTTACCTGAAAAGGTTATCAGAAAAATAACTGAAACTACAGTTACATATGATAACACTGTCAGACTACTGGAGAAAGAAAATAAAACCAAGAAGACTATGAATGAAAACATGTCCATCCTTTGGCTCTGAAGATATTGATTTAAAAAACAAATGGGAAGCTATCCTGAACAAATGCTGAGGAGATATCCACAAGATGCAAAGATCAAGAACTACCCTTTGAAAAAGAACTAAAAGAAGGATTGGACAAACTAAAGAGAGAACTTAAACAAGAGAAAATGACCAAATTCAGGAGAGACGAATCGGATTATAATGGAGGCAAAGTGTACACATGGAAGCAAAGACACCCTTACAAAGCCCAGCCACAAAGGAGAAGAACTGTATCTTTTCGCCTGCCAACTAGTGAAGATGATACTTCTGGGCTAGAAGATTTTTCCTCAACTGATTTTTTAGGCACCAGACCCAAGAGAGACTACAGAACACAAAGACGACGAGGCGGAAGACCAGACGAGGACGAGGCAGAGGAAGGTCATTCACAAGGCCCAATAAGCCAGGTCAGGTACACCAGGAGCAAAACCAAGAAGAAGTGATCAACATCTCTGTTATTCCACTTTCAACCAGCCATGTCTCTGTTTTATCTAAAGGTCTCACATTTGCCCCCACAAATTCAACCAGAGAGTTTCAAACAAAGGTCGATTTATTTAAGTTCCATCGCAATCTCCAGCTGAAAGTTTGGTACAATACTAACCCTAGCCAAGCAGCTTCTCGTTCCTATGTTCAGCAGGACACAAGGACTCAATTCAAGCCCAAATCCACCTTCATGCCAAAAACATATCCAATCCCACTCTGGATACTTTTTACAATAAAGTGAAATATGAAGTGGACAAACTCTTTACATCTAAAAAGAAAAACGATTACAATTTGTCAAAAGATGAAACAGAAGCAGTATAGACATGTAGGCTACAGTATACATGTATATAGACATGTAGGCTACAGTATACATGTATATAGACATGTAGGCTACAGTATACATGTATATAGACATGTAGCCTACAGTATACATGTACTGTATATAGACATGTAGGCTACAGTATACATGTATATAGACATGTAGGCTACAGTATACATGTATATAGACATGTAGCCTACAGTATACATGTACAGTATATAGACATGTAGGCTACAGTATACATGTATATAGACATGTAGGTTACAGTATACATGTATATAGACATGTAGGCTACAGAATACATGTATATAGACATGTAGGCTACAGTATACATGTATATAGACATGTAGGCAGGGCCGTAGCCAGGGATTTCGGGCCCCATGAAAGGATATCACATCGGGCCCACGGATGCCGCCGTCCGAAGGGTGGCGGCGGAAAATTTTGGCCATTTGAAGCCCAATTTAGAGGAATATCTCATTTTAAATCAGAGAGTTCCCCAAACTTTTGAGTAGCCAGTCAGATTGAAAAAGTAGCCGGATCATGTTCGCGGCGTTTGTTCCAGTGGTCCTTTTCCCAATTAATAAACAAACCTCAAATATGTATCGATGAGTGTGACAATCTCCCTGCAGGGCTTGACATTTGCTTTTTTGGCCACCTGCCAATATTGCTGCTAGAAGTTACCAGCCAATTAGAATTTCCACTAGCCAAAATGTTTTTCTAGAAATAAACCAGAATATGAGTGTGTTCATTTAAGCATAAGTATCAGTAAGTGGCCCGGGATTCTCAAAGCCTGTGTTGAGGGTCACATGAACAAAAATGCAGTCTTGAAGCTAAATAAATCCAAAACCAACAAGTTAATTATTTACATTTTTTACTTCAATGTAGAACAGTCATTTCTTACAAATGAGATTACTTTTAGCCTTTTATAAAGCCTTTTTTATCTTTCATAAAGATTATTGATATTCCATATTCCTTAATGTTCTAACAGAAGTAGAGTATTGGCCAGAATGACATGAATATTTGGACACTTATTCAGCTGGTATGTTGTATGTTGCGTTCAGGTGCACTGTAAAAAAAAAAAAAAAAATTGGGGCCCCTGTCAGTCAAGGGCCCTTGGAATCATCCACACTCCCCCCCCCCCTGGCTACGGCGCTGCATGTAGGCTACATTATGCATGTGTATAGACATCTAGGCTACAGTATACATGTATATAGACATGTAGGCTACAGTACTGCCCTGCAAAGCCAAAAGGGGGTAACTAAATTTTTGTCATTTTTCAAACATTGCTTTATCATGTGGAAAAATATATTGAGTCAATTGTGTTGTTTTTTGGAGAAAATAGGGGGTAATATTATATAATAATAATATAACTTCCAAAAGCCCTAGAGAAGGCAAGCCAGACTGAGGTAACATCAGTTATGGTTGTTTGGTTTGGTTTGACTGCACTCTGAATGCTCTCCCCTGCAACGCCAAAAGGGGGTAACTCACCAGAATGCTCAGGTTGAGTTGAGGTATGAGTTACATTACTGGGCAGACCTAAAGTCATTATTGTGACATGGGACCAATACCACCCCCACCCACACAGACACCCACAGCACCCACATTAACTGGCAAGGTGCCAGCTCATATGGCATTAAAGTTGAGGTGAACCCATAAATGTTTTTTCTTTTATCTTAGTGCACATCTGTGGGCATGCAGTGCACCTCTTTAACTCATTGAGTGCCAGCCACTTTTGGAAAACGGATGCTCCCAGTGCCAGCCCTTTCAGAGCGTTTTCAGTGATTTCTCGAGGCCCACAGAATATTGTGTGATATTAGTATGTAAACACCGAACACGCCCAAAGAACGACGAGACTCTATTGTATCATCAGCAAAAAAAAGTTTATTGATATCATTTTCCGTTCTTTAGTTATCAGCAGTAGAAGATAGGTTGTTTTCACCAAAAACAGACGTTTCAAACTAGAAGCTGAGATAATGAGCCTTTTGTGAAATGAAGCATTTCAAGCACATCACTGACTCTGAAGCTAATATTTTCTGATGTAGTGACACCTCAAAAATAATTTCCTTCAATAAAACAGCGAAAACAAAGGAATTTTGTTTGGCAAAATAATATTTTTTAGCTGCAACCAGCAGCGCTGGCCCCTGCGTGCGCAGACCCTACACCTTCTTGCTGGTCTTGATTTACTGCTGGTGGGCATCAGATATTCTAGCTTGTGTTTGCCAATCTGTCCATCGAGCCTGCTGTCTGGGTCGGTGTTGTATGCTGCCCTGCGTGCCCCACCCCCCTCAACTGCAAACCCCTCCTCCGTGGGAGTGTCTCTGGTGGCTCTCTGCTGCATTTGCTCTGCACTGAAAAGTGCGCTACACCCAGCTTTTTCACAGCGTTCCGCCGTTTTTGTCGCCGCCTCCCAGCGCTTCCACCTGAGAATAATAACAACTCCACAACTAATCATGTGGAGGGGCTATCGCAGCGGATACGGAGGGGCTCAATTGTGGGAGCAGATTGGCTGCTGCAGGCACAGCTAACGTTATGCTTCATGCATATCGATGCATACCGATGCGGTTTCCGTTTCCCCATGACTTCTTCTCTGTTTTTTCCTCACCTTTCTCTAATCTGGAGAGCACTGTCGCCACCTAATGGGTCCGTAAAATAGCTTATACACATTCAACATCCCCCATATTTTTACAGGAGATGCATCAGGCTTTGATCCACGTCCCACCGTCAAAAAACGCAATTGACGACTTTAGTCGTCATTGGCACTCTACGTTACTATTTAAATTGACGACGATAGTCGTCATTGGCACTCAATAGAGAGCCACAGGGATGACGTATTTTTGTAGGCTGAATGCGGAAGTCCCAAACTTCCTGGTTCAACACTGTTTCTGTCTATGGGATTTTTGAATGGGTTTTTGGCGTGATGCTTCAAATAAGGTCTCTGGGCAACGCAAGTTTAATCAAACGCGAACCAAGGTTCAGCGGGATAATCTTCACACATGAGGACCACTTTCATGAGTTTTGAAGCATAAATGCGAGCCCTAGAAGTAAAATGCTCCAGCTAAGCCAATCCAGAACTACACACTGTCGCATAGGCTTCCACGTCACGTCAGCACTCAACCTGGACTGTTGTTGATGTGTGCACTGATTACCCCGGGATGAACGGGCTGAACCAGGTGAGGGAAAGAGAATTTCCGTGTTCGCCCTTTGAAGTGGTGACGTTATTGACGTATATATCCCCATCGACTCAAAAGTGTAGTCTCATTTAGCCGTTTGCTAGCTAGCCGTCCTTTTAACGGCAAGTAAAAGCTTCAAAACTCGTAAAAGTGGTCCTCGTGTGTGAAGATGATGTTACTAAACACTGGTTCGCGTTTGATTAAGCCAGCGTTGCCCAGAGAGATTATTAGAAGCATCGCGCCAAAAACCCATTCAAAACTCCCATAGGCGAAAACTGTGTTGAACCAGGGCTGTTAGCATCGATGATTTCCGGACTCGTTACTGCGGCTCTCTATGAGTTAACCATGTATGCCAAAAAATTCACAAAAATCAAATGCCTTTGGATTTCCACATCAAAAGTCAGCCACTTTGACTTCATTGATAACGCTCAGTTACAGTTTGCTGACGTCACCTAGTACTATCAAATTTCAACCCAGTTGTGATTGGTTGACATTTCTGTCAATCAATCTCTACTGTCATTGTGCCATTCTGCTGCGATACCTCTGGTCAGTCTGTCTCCGACCGCCAACTGCACAGTGCTGACTGAGTGATACAGAGATAGCTAAACAACGTTATCAACAAGCTAACGCTAAGTTGCTAATGCTAGCTAGCAATGGTTCGCAGTTGTGTGTTCAGTTGTGTGTCACCTCAAAATGTCTTTGCTTTCCCGAGAATACCGTGGTTGCGAGCCCGCTGGCTAGAATTTATTCACTTTGAAGAAAGTGGTATCTGTGACAGCTCCAGATTATGCGCGAGGCATTTCACAGTGGACTGCTTCAGCAACCTCATGGAGCACACCATGGGCTTCGCCTCTCTCTTCCTGATGCTGTCCTGTTGGTGTACACCGTGGGCGCCTCAGCTTCACCTTTGAAAGTAAGTAACGTCGGCTACGTTTAGGCTAATTACAAATAATGCTGGTTTACTAGACTTTATGTGGTTTTGTTGTAATAACGTTAGCATCTTTACATTGTCCACTAGCCACTGACAAAAGATGTGGGCTGCCAGTATGCTCCACGTATGAAGAACGCGTCTGCTCAAGTGTCTTGGCAAAGCCCAACACTGCCGAAGCCAAAAAGACTAAGAGAGTAAAGGTGATATTTATTTAGTGTGTTAGCTAGTTGTTTAGTAAGTTTTCAAAACAAAGTGTTATAATTCTCTTACAAGTCGAAGTGTGCATCTTTTATTTGTGTCACTTGTGTGTGGTTTTAGCGATTCAAGTGAGACCTGTTGGGTGCTCAGTGTCCGTGGGCTGTTCGCCACTCCTTCTGTCAACTCCAACCCCTGCCAAAAGGCCGCACATCACAGCACAGCAGCCCGTTGGAGCCCAGCCCAAGCAAATCCTGCTCCACAATCACAGTGGAACCAACAGATTCCTCCTATGCTCCTAATCAGTATATAGAAAAAAACATCACATGGATGCAACTGGGACGTATCATCAGTGATGTACCCTGGGGTCATAGGATGTTTCGGGTCTCGCAACATCATACACCCTCGCCCAGGTGACCCAGCTGGGGGTGATCAAGCCCCGACTTACGTCCCAGTAGCTACCCACGGTCAGCCCTCTTAGGGAAAGACAGGGCCACTCAATCCGCTGCTCCGGAACTACTCTGCCGGGACCGGGAGGCTCTGGCACGTGGAGGGACTGGGCTCTGTGGCTTGACTCCTGTCCGGGCTCCTCCTACGTCTCACCAGGTCCAGGACCTGTGCGTTGCACCAGACTCCCCCGCTCCCAACATTTCATTCCGGTATGATGTTTCTTGGGCCGTGGTGGTACTGCAGACTCCACTTGCGGCTTGAATGGCCCTCCTAAAAGGCCTCTCGTGGATTTGTTGGGCTTCTTCCTCACGGAAGACGCAGGCTGGGGCGCTAACCCATACTGCTCCCGGGTTCCGTCTACATTCCGGCTGTCAACTGTCTCTCCAGTGGTCACCAATCTATTCCTGGTTGTCACGTAGTCTATTCGTAGGAGTCACTGGCTAGGCCAGACTAACTATATAGAAAAAACATCACATGGATGCAACTGGGACGTATCATCAGTGATGTACCGTGATGATCAGACACTGTCACAAGATGTGACACTGTCATAAGAGGACCATGAAAGGTAGGCTACAGTACTCTGTGTGTGTGTGTGTGTGTGTGTGTGTGTGTGTGTGTGTGTGTGTGTGTGTGTGTGTGTGTGTGTGTGTGTCCACTGTCCTGGGATGAAAAAGCTAATGTAAAGCACTGTCTCGTCTGTAACATACTGTGTATTGTCTCGCTACACTACCACTGATTAGTGTTTCGCTTTCCGTATCTGTTATGTCCCTACGGAGCTCCCGTAGGTCCAGGCAGTCAAGCAGAATAAACAACATGTCTCCCAGTTAAGACGTGTCCGTGTCTGTCAGTACATTACATTGTGTCAGAAGTCTGTCGAGCACAGCAAAATAAGAGAAAATGGCATACCCGCAGTTTGAACACCCCAAGATCGACTGGGAGGCCCCTGATTTGTATCTAGAGTTTGAGACATTCAGAAGTCACGTGGCGTTCGTCTCGGAGCTAGAAGCTAAGCAACAAGCCGGTTGGCTAGGCATGTGGATCGACGAGCAAGGTAGAGAAATCTACAAGACATTGACCTGGGCTGATGGCGAGAAAGAAGATCCTAATGGAGTGCTGGATAAGTTTGCCAGCTACATCAGGCCAAGACAAGCGGATAGCCAGACATCGTTTCAAGCAAAGGAAACAAGGGCCAATTGAAAGTTTCGACAACTTTGTGAAGGATTTGAGACTCATTCTCATGGACTGTGCGTACCCCGACCCTGACGACAGGCTGATTGATGCAATCATCGCGGGAGTAAGAGAAAAACGGGTCCAAGAAAGACTGTTGGATAAAGGTGAGGAGCTGACGCTACCTAAAGCTATAGAAATCCCCCAGCAGTTTGAAGTGTCACAGAGACAGATAAAAATAGTCCGAGAAGAGGATTCACAAGTCTCAGCAGTATCTGCCAAGCCAAGATACACAGTGCCACATAAGAAAATGTACAGTAAAGGACAGACAAAACCTGTGTCTCAGAAGAAGCTCCAGAGAACCAACAGAGAAGCTGCACAAGCTGTGGGAGAGACCCCCAGCATAAGTGGAACATGGGGAAGTGCCCAGCTAAAGGCTCAGTGTGTTCCTACTGTCACAAACCAAACCACTGGGTGGCAGTGTGTCGCAAGCGTGCAGATAGCTCTGTGAGTGTTGAGCCAAATGAGGATTCGCCAGATGATGAAATTCTGAATATAAATCTAACACAGACAGATAGCCCGGAGAATGATAAATGGATTGTAAACCTAGAAATACTGTCTCAGCAAGTGTCGTTTACGATCGACACAGGCGCTAAGTGTAATACACTAACCCTATCTATCAATCACTAATGCACACAGGTGAGCTAAAATGCTCTAGCAGAGTACTCCGCACGTATTCTAACCATAAGCTAAAACCTGTAGCTGCAGTTGATCTACAGATAACATACAAAAAGTGTGTGAAGTGAGCGCTGAATTTGAAATAGTGGATATAGCGCAGGAGAATGTGCTCAGTGGAGCTTCAGCCGAGGCTTTAGGCCTTATTGCTCATCTTGACTCACTTCAAAGCGGTGTAGCCACCACAACACGAAGCGAGCCAGCTGGTCTGGATGAGTTTCCAGAGCTAAAACGTGCCACAGGCACCTTGCCAGGAAAATACACAATCAAACTAAATAAAGATGCAAAGGGCGTGGTCCACCCTGTCTATCAACAGCCAGCTGCGCTCAGAGAAAAGATAGTAGAAAAGCTACATGAAATGGAGAAAGATGGCTACATCACCAAAGTTGAACAGCCCACAAAATGGGTTAGCTCTATGGTAGCCGTAGTCCGTAATGGTAAAATAAGAATCTGCATAGATCCAAGTGATTTAAATTAGGTCATAAAAAGGGAACACCACCCAATGCGCACCATAGAGGAGGTAGTTTCAAGAATACGTGATGCTAAAGTATTTTCTGTCTTAGATGCGAGTTCAAAGGCAAGCAGTAGGCTACATCCTACTCGTGGATTACTACTCAAAATGAATTGAAGTAGATGTACTGAAAGACATGTGAAGCCACACCGCCATAGAGACTCTGAAAGCTCAGTTCTGCAGACATGGTATTCCTGCCACTCTTCGCACAGACAATGGTCCACAATACTATAATTTAAGGACTTCTGCAAGAGTTATGGAATATCACACAAAACATCTTCACCACACACACACACACACATCACACACGCCACACTCAAATGGTGAAGCAGAGCGTGCAGTGCAAACTGTGAAGAGGCTTTGGTGCAAAGAGCCAGACAAACACCTTGCGCTGATCGATTACATGACTACTCCAGTAGAGACAGTAGGCTTGTCGCCAACTCAACTACTCATGGGCAGGAGGTCTCGTGACAAGCTGCCTACTACTGCTCGTGAGCTACTTGCACCAAGAGCCTATGACAATTAAAGTCAAGTGTCTGCTGGACACGAGCAAAGACATTCAAAAGTTCTACTATGACCGAAAGAGAGCAGGCAATTAGCATGTTGCTCTTAAGCCAGTACAAACACCACCACACAATGAAATACCTCATTGGTATCACGCCTCAAGGAGCTGTGTCATTCATTTCCAAGGGATGGGGAGGACGGGCCATGTAACAGAGAACAGTGGCGTTCTTGACAAACTGTTACCTCGTGATTTTGTGTTGGCTGATCGTGGTTTTGACATCAAGGACAGTGTGGGAATGATGTGTGCAGAGGTCAAGATCCCTGCATTCACAAAAGGACGCTGTCAGATGGATGCAAAAGATGTGGAACAAACACGACAGATCGCTCATCTCAGAATCCATGTGGAGAGGGTGATTGGTTCCATATGGAATAAGTACAAGGTATTGGATGGGACAATACCTATATATGGTGGTTCGTTGTGAGGGGCAGGAGAAAATTGTTTGTTGTGCCCTGACAAACATGTGTCCCAGTCTGGTTGTTGTACAGCCCAGGAATAATAACAATAATAATTTAGTAAGAATATGACCTCATAATTTGTTTCCTCAACCCACTGAAGAGGCATTGAACTCGCCATCATCATCTGTATATAGATTATACTGCTGGGTTATTTGATGTTCATCAGGGGCCTGTACCACGAAACAAGATTACTGGCTTAGCGATGTAACTTCAGGTTTAACCCTAGGGGCACGGTGGCTCAGTGGTAGAGCTGTCGCCTCGCAGTCAGAAGGTCCTGAGTTCGATTCTCGCCTGGGACACTGTGGGCGCTGTGGTTGTGTTCCCCCCCATATCTTCAGTGCCTACTGCCCAGGTGGGGTATCTCGTCGTAAGGGCCTTTCTGTCTGTGTGGAGTTTGCATGTTCTCCCCGTGCTCCCCCAGGGGGGTTCCTCCGTATATAACCCCCCCCCCCCCATTAAAAACATGCAGAAGATCAGATCGTCATCGTCATCCGACCAGTGACGACAACATCCGAAGTCGGTCCCCGGGCGCTGTACGAGAAAAGTGACGACTGCTCCTGGCCTGCCCCCCGGAGGAAAGGACAAAGCCAGGATGGGTTAAATGCAGAGGACAAACTTCACCGGCCACTGTCAGCATGTGTGTGTTGTGGCCCTCCGTGCATGTGTTGATTGTAATCGTGTGACAATAAAGACGGGCTTGTCCGTCTGAAATCGTGAAATCGTGTTTTTGTTTTGTTTTGCCATACCACGACAGTAGTTAACTTCTTATCGAGATAGATCACCATAGCAACTTATGCTCTACGGCTAACCTGCTTTGTAGCAGGTTAAGTTCAGAGGATAAGATCAAAACCCATGAAAGACCCACCTGCTTACCAATCAGCTCTCTGGAAACAGCGAGTCACCATTCATATGGTCCCCATATGAAAAATACATTGCATTCAAATGAAAAAGAAAAAGAAAAAAGAAAAAACAAGGCTCCTGTTGAATTAATCAAGGACTAAAGCCTTGCACTTGTTGCAGGCTACATTTAAATTAAGCCCTACTTACCACTTTGGAATATGTTTTTATATATTCATTTTTGTGCTCTCAAGTAGCCTAGATACGTTGTTTGACCCCGCCGATCGATTGCAGCTGAATGGTGAGTGGAGAAATATCACTAAACCGGCATAAAAAGATTACATAAACGTCTCCAAAGTGCACAGTGCCGTGTGCGCAACGGAGCTAAAATTGACGTTGGGTTGGAAATGGTCATACATGCTAGAATAGCCTACTACATCTAAGCAATTTAACACATTGAGTGCCAGCGACGCCATATGGCGTCATTAGAAATTTACCGTAGGCTGCCAGCGACGCCAAATGGCGTCAATAACTCGAAATTGTTTTTTTGACGGGGGGGGTGTCGATCTATGCCTCTTACATCGCCTCTTACAATATGAGAGCTATTGAATGTGTCTAACCTATTTTACAGAACCCTTAGGTGGCGACAGCGCACTCCAGATGAGAGAAAGTGGAGTAAAACACACAGAAGAAGTCGTTGGGGAAAAGGAAATCGCATCGCATCCGTCCGTATGCAGCTGCTTCATTGAAGCATAACGTTAGCTGTGCCCCTGCAGCAGCCAATCTGCTGTCACAATTGAGCACCTCCGTGTCCGCTGCAACAGCCCATTCGCATGATCAGCCGTGGATTTGTTATTATTCTCAAGTGGAAGCATGGGAGCTGGTACACGCGGCTGTAAAAAAGCTGGATGTAGCGGACTTCTCAGTGCTGAGCACACGCAGAGCAAACGCACTCACAGCAGAGCCGAGCAGAGCAGAGAGACACTCCTCCCACAACGGGGGGGGGGGAGGAGGAGGGGGGGAGGTGGGGCACGCAGGACACTACGGCATACAACAGACCCAGGCAGCTGCAGCAGGCTCGATGCACAGAGAGCAAACAAGCTAGAATAGGCTATCTGATGCCCACCAGCAGTAAATCAAGACCAGCATGAAGGTGTAGGGTCTGCGCACGCAGGGGCCAGCGCTGCTGGTTGCAGCTAAAACATATTATTTGGCCAAACAAAATTCCTTTGTTTTCACTCTTTTATTGAAGGAAATTATTTTTGAGGTGTCATTACATCAGAAAATATGAGCAATGAGTCAATGATGTGCTTGAAATGCTTCCTTTCACAAAAGGCTGAATATCTCAGGTTTCTAGAAAAAAATGGCTGTTTTTGGTCAAATCAAGCTATCTTCTCCGGCTCATAACTAAAGAACGGAAAATGGGATCAATAAACTTTTTTTTGCAGGTGATAGAAGAGAGTCTCATCGTTATGTGTGCGTGTTCAGTGTTTACATAGTAATTATTAAAGAAATTATATGACTGTTTTAAAATGCATTGCGGCCTATGTGGCACAGTACAGCACCTTTTGCCCAAGGGCCGTGGCACTCAAAGTGTTAATATGGGATCGCCTGCACACAGGCGATCCCATATTAAGATGATTCATATCTAGGCTACTCCTGCATTTTGCAGCTGCAACTGTGTTGCTTTTGGCCTGTACGATGTGATTGAACTTTCCTGCATCATTATATGAAATATGGAGATATGCGACTCTGCTGACAATAGTCTATATATGTGACCACAAATAGGCTATTTTTTATAAATGAAATCTATGCCCGCACGTACCGTGTCGATTCAGTTCAGAAGCCTTTTTAAATTTTATTATCATTCTTTTTTTTATTGATTAGCCTATAGGAATTATTCAATCAGTGCGACTAAACACATCATGAGATCATTATTATTCATTGAGCCTAAATGGTCTATACATACAGATTTTGGACTGAGATAGATTACACATTGCTTCCACTTGCAAAAAAAAAAAAGGGTGTGTTGAGCGGCTGCCTACGTGGAGGCAGAAACCGCTCTTCAAAGAAATTACTGATGTGGATAAAAGTGGTAACTTTAGACAGCCATTCGGGAACAGACTAATAATATCCAACGCAGATTTTTATTTGCGGTTTCAATGAATGAGGAAATAGGCGTGTCTGGCGCTGTAGAAGTTGGAGCAGTCCATATTGCATTGTGATTGGCAGTTGTTAAAAACCACGCCTCTTTTGCGGGCACGAGCTCATGTGCACGGGCATTTTCATGTGCACGAGCTCTCGGCTTGGTTAGAAAAACCTGCTTCCACTTAACGAGTTCCAAACTCGCAATTATCTGGTTTAGTCAAACCAGATCAAGGGACAGATCCTGGATCTTCATAGCCAACATTCGTGGTAAAGCATACTGGTGTCTTTAGTATGCATATCAGTTTGACTCCTAACAGAAAGTAAACAACAAAAAAGTCACTCCCAGTGTTGAAGCAGGATTTGAGTGATTTTTCTTTTTTACACTGGTTTGTACCTCTCTAAAGCCACCTATTTCTGAAGAAAATGGTGAAAACGACATACCCAAACTAAAATGCTTACTGTGGCTGAACCGCTAGGGTTACAGACAACTGCCTGACCTTTCCTGAAAGGTAAGACTTTGAAGTTTCTGTTCCACATGTCAGAATGACTCTATGTCTTACTGACCCTGAGTAACACCAGCTCAAACACAGTGGTTGATTCTTGCCTAGAATAAAAAACACTTTTAGAGTGTAAACAGTTACCTGTGGTTGTTGTATTTATGACTAGAAACCCAACACCTTCTACTCCAAACTACAGGGGAATCCAACGACCGAACTCAAGAATAAAGTCCATGCATGTCTGAATGACCTGCTGGAGAGAGAAGAGATCACCAAACGAGAATTCTCCTTTATGCTGGTAAACTCACCCATCATACCGGTCTTCTATACACTACCTAAAATACATAAACAATACAACGATACGCCACCTGGTAGACCTATAGTTGCCGCCATAGGCTCACTCACAGAAAAAATATCTGCCTTTGTTGATCACTTCCTCCAGCCGTGTGTGATGTCTCTGCCCTCATACACCAAGGACTCTATAGACTTTATTAAAACTTTGCAAACTGTGCAGCCTACACACAACAACTTCCTCCTGGTCACCATGGATATTGAATCCTTGTATACAAATGTCCCTATACAAGGGGGGATGCATGCAGCAGAACATTTTCTCCACTCACAACAACAGAACTCTGCTGTACTGAACTCACCCAGTGTGGTCTGTCTGACAGAACTTATGGAGATGGTCCTGACCAACAATTATTTAATGTTCGGAAATGATTTTTTCCTACAGGTGTCTGGAGTGAGCATGGGGTCGAAGATGTCCCCCATTGTATGTCGGGTGGCTGGAACAGGAGACTATATTAAATCCCATCAAGAATCCCTTTCTACAATATATCTCCACATACAAAAGGTATATTGATGACATTTTTTTCATTTGGACCTCTACCGAGGCCAAACTCAAAGACTTTCATAACTTTATGAACACACGGAACGCCCATTTGAAATTCACTATGACCCACGACTCTGTCAAAATGAACTTTCTGGACATTCTCATTATTAACAATAATGGAACGCTCAACACCAGCCTGTACAGAAAACCAACAGACAGAAATTCTCTGCTACATGGCCACTCATTCCACCTGACATCTTTAAAGAAGAGCCTCCCTGTATCCCAACTCAATCGTATACGCCGTATCTGTAGCTCGGACTCTGATTTTAAAAATCACATGACTGATCTGGCACAGAGGTTCACAACGAGAGGTTACAACAGTGAGTGGGTCAGACAGGCATCCGACCGTTTCTCTGACATCACACAATCAGAGAACAAGACCAGGACCAAAACAACTGACAATAGACTCACCTGTGCTATACCATACTCTCCCTTGTCTAACACAATGTCTTCCATTATCAGACAACACTGGCATGTCATCTCCACGGATCCCTCTCTGAAAGGCCCCTTTGACCACCCTCCACGGATCGTCTTCAAAAGACCCCCGAACCTCCGTAACATGCTTGTGAGAGCGGACTGTCCTCCCACTCCCCCACCTACTCCACCCACTTTTCTACCCCCAGTAGAACCGGGTAATTATAAATGTGGCAATTGCCAACAATGCAATTTCACGCGCAAGACCAGCACATTTTACCATCCACACACAGGGAAAACCTTTGCCATCAAACAAATAATTTCATGCAAAACCTACAATGTTATTTACATGCTCAAATGTCCTTGTGGACTGGCCTATATAGGCAAAACATCCAGACCCCTCAAAAACAGAATCTCAGAGCACCGCAGCAACATTAGAACCCATGACCCTAAGAGCCCCGTGGCTGTTCATTTCAGCCTCATGAAACACTCTGTAGCCTCCCTTAACTATGTGGGTATCGAACATGTCCAGCTCCCATGACGTGGTGGTGACATCAACACTCGTCTTCTGCAACGCGAACTGTTCTGGATGTATACTCTGGACACTGTAGCACCTAGGGGCCTCAATGAGGAGATGGATATCCGCCCTTTTTTATGAAAGTTTTTCTTTACTTTGGCATTGATTCCTTATATAAACTTGTCTATGGTATCTCTAAACTGTGTCGTGGTCTACACATTGTTGCATACTCCTTGATATATTTCTTTGTTTTCTTTGGCTTTGTTTTATTGTAATACACCCATGAGACACTTGGAGGCGCCTCTAAGCTTAGTCCCACCCTTGATGA
This sequence comes from Poromitra crassiceps, assembly GCF_964638095.1. NCBI lineage: Eukaryota > Metazoa > Chordata > Actinopteri > Beryciformes > Melamphaidae > Poromitra > Poromitra crassiceps. The sequence goes on from NC_139628.1 coordinate 12,135,880, forward strand.
CGGCCTTTCAGCCTGACTGTGGGGTCTGGTACATCCTAGTGAGGGTCTTTAATTTTAACTTTAATTCCTACTTTTGTCTATCACATTTTGATAATGTTACTATTTACTATTTTCATATGTACTCTTATTCTTGATCACACATGGTCACACGTCACCTATTTGATACATGGTATTTTATACCAAATTTGATCTATTCAAAGAACAACTTTAAGATTTGTCATTATGTATGGTCTCTAGTTGTTTTCATACATATTGTTTCCAACCAGTACTTTATTGTATTCACCTGACCATGTAACCACAGCTGTAACCCATCTTGCTTGATTGCATTGGAATTAATTGTATCATGTGACCTGACCTGTATGTATTTAAGATGGCGTCTCACAGCACCTGCCCAACTTGGATTTTAGATGTGCGTGTATCCTCTCTGATATAGAAACCCAATGGAGACAACGCCACAGGCCTTACCACATCCCAACTCAAAGAAGATGAAAAAATACCAAAACACGAGTATTTGGCAGTGGTTTTTGTAGGGAGATACCTAGGCGGATTTCCAAAAAGCCATTATAAAAAGCCATTTGAAAAAGCCAGATAATCTGAAATGTTGTCTTTGTCTTTGTACACAGACAGCTATAACTTCTGCTGTGTTGATCTGATCTGAAAAAGGAAGACATGGTTCGATGTGCAAGATTCAGCCGGTTAATTTGGTATGTAGCATGAACAGCATTGTTCAGAATTAACTACCTAATTAATCACATAAATGACAGATGAACGGCAAAAAATCAGAAACGTAACACCGGGGTTACGGTGCCATGCAAGAGTGGCCTTCCTTACATTGTTTTTGCTGCATTTCTCTTTAGATACGTTTCTTTGCTCAGATCTGTGACAGGCTGCACAGGATCTCTGAACGGCTTACAGTATTTTTGATCTGTCTGTAAATACATAATGCATGTTATGCAGTTATATTGGAACCATTTTCTACCAACATAGGAAAACCATCCTCCTTACATCTTTTCTGGAGTATTCACTGAGGATGTCTAATAAAGTATGTTCAGTTCATCAAAGTGGAATTTGTAACTTCTTTGTTTATCAATTTCTCAGGATTTACAGTTTAGTGATAATACAACTGTATTCAATGATTTTTATTGTCATTCCAGAACATGTTTTACAAAAAAGGAAAGGGAACAAAATGGAGTACTCAAAGTCCCGGTTTCAGGCAGTAAGACGAAAAGCACACAGTAATTTTACACTATACAGAATGAAATAAAAAACAACATAAATATGAGTGAGCAGTGTGAAGATAACCGTAACATCTGAGAAAATAAACAAGGTGGCCAAGTGTAAATTGCAGCATGCCCTGATATTAAAGGGATAGTTTGGTTTGTTTGAGGTGCTTGCATACAGTCAGTGTACTGGGTAAAGCACTCTGGACGCACTGAGATGAGAGCTACACTCTAACTGCTGCAGGTACAGAGAGGTGTCTGCTGATTGTGAAGGGGGCCATGAGCAAAAACATAAAAAATACATACTCAAACACTCAAAGTGCATCAACTGTGCAATTACTGTACCATAACTGTACAATTACTGTCTCAAAGCTTTGCTTATATCATCGGTCAACAACTGTGCAATATCTGACTTACAGCCTTGTTTACAAATACAACCCAGTGTGGTTTATATATACTTAATAACACAATAAACAATATGAATGGTAAAATTCAAAGTTTCAAGCTAGTAAACAAATGAACTGATTCCATTCAAAGACTCAAGGCGGTAAAACAATGAATTAACTTTGACCTTTTTTGGTCTAGCCCCTTGAGATTAACCATCTTGTTTTCGAGGCGGTGTTAGACAGAAGCATCAGCAGTACATGATGCACAAAACCACTGGCCATGTGGGGCGTGAATAATTCCAACATACCCAAAGTGGAACCACTGTATTGTATGGGATCAGTCTAGTCTCATATGTATTGACCTTGACCTAGACCTTTCACGAATGCACATGCTTTGTTTCGCAGTTGTATTTCGGACTCACTAATGCACACGATCTGTTTTACAAATGCACATTCTCTGGTTCGCAGTTGTATTTCGGACTCACTAATGCACACAATCTGTTTCACAAATGCACACGCTCTGGTTCACAAATGTAATATTTATGCAAACTTGTAATATAAATTCAGAAATGCACACGCTCTGCTTCACAAATATAATTTTTATGCAAACTTGTAATATAAATTCGGAAATGCACACGCTCTGCTTCACAAATATTATTTTGAGGCACACTTGTAATATAAATTCACAGATCATGCGAATTGCTCAATGTGCATTTACAAACTGCTTCTCATTTGTGAACCTGTCTACATTTGTGAGAGAAATTTCTGCGCTGCCTTTTTGAGACTCGTCTAACGGGCAGGTCAACGAATGTCACCATTGGCTGATAAAGCTGTGTGATTCTGATTGACAGATTCATCAGCCAATCAGGTGTTTGCTTTCAGCCAATCATATGGCTCCTTACATTTTTTCCACACGTTGGGCGGGCCCAGCGGAGATTTCGTGCACTTAAACGATCCCTACCGAGGGAAAACCCAGTCCTTTATTAACAACTGAGACATGTCTCAACAAATGAAAATAAATTTGTTGCCACGCGTTCTTTCTTGCCATATTTTGTGATCGCTAACTCTGTCAACTTGCATTTTCTCCGGTAAAGAGAGCGGACAGCTATGTTTAAGGTCCATGTGCATGACGTATTTGTACTTATCATCCAATAGCGGGCTTGGAAAAGTATCACGTGGTTCACGTTGCTCTTGTAGTTCCTGGTTACTCTCAAATCCAAACACCACAACATCACACGCTGTTAACTTTTTGGAATGATTTTCAGTGGCACTTTACTATGATTTCAATTCAAACTTTATTCCAGACACAGAGGGGGTCCATAGAGTACATACATATTATCAACATCACACAACAAATTATACAGTTAAAAAAAAAATAAGAGAGAAACGACAAACATAAGATCATAAATAGAGGCTGACTCTCCAGTGTTTACGCAGCCTGGACGAGAACCGAAGACAGCTCTTCCCAGGATTGACTATATCCTCAATAATACTGTTCTGGGACTCATCCAGGCGAGACATGAATCCATACATAGAGGGCTCTATTCTCCCACAGGCCATCGGCGCTATTACGGGCCTTAACCGCAAAAAAACGTGCCTTGCGCCTGTTTCGGCAAGATAGCAATAGGCTTTAGGCTGCCAAATGCGCTTTAGGCCGAATGGGCGTGGCGCAGTCCCAAAGTGGGCGTGTCGGCGCTAAATACCAGCCTAGTCATATCTTGGGAGCTGGCCTACATTTAGCGCTTTGCGCTTTTCAAAAGCAGGCCTATTCTTTGCCTTCACTGCTTCTTCTCTGTCACCCTTCTCTCTCTCTCTCTCTGAGTTCCCAGCATGCATTGTGTTTCTTCATTTCGCTACTAAATAGCCACCAAATGAGCCAAAATAGATATAAAAGGTAGTTCTAAATGAATGTGTAATGGTAACACAGCCTGCCATTGTCAACATTTCAATATTGGACCAAATAAAACCTCGAAATGAAAACACCACCCTATGTGAAACATATATGTCCTCCTGGGCATATATATACCCCTTGTCGAGTTAACGTGATTTAGAGAAGTAACAGCGGAACGCGCTTCGGAACGCGCTTCTAATGGCATCTGCTATACTGTGATGTCCGTCCAATAACTTGGCCCTATTTCACATTTAGTTTTACAATAAAAACACATTTATGCAATGACTTGACATAATGTAGGGTATATTTATGTGCATCATCCTTCCTGCAGCAGGCGAGAGAAAATGATATATTTCTGGACAAACTTTCACCAATCTAATAGGCTATATTTTTCTAGCTGATGCATAGAACATTATTTTCACTTTGATCTTGCTATAGTGTAGCGTATTTACATGCTTGCAGTATTGAAACTGCAGTTAGATTGGTTTGAGAAGCATAATAATATGGAATAATAGCCTATAATGCAGACAGACAGGCTGGATGAAGGGAGGGGGGGGGGGGGGCAGAGCGTTTGGCTTTCGTCTGGTTTTGCGGGATCACTGGAATTGGAGCTAAAAAGGCAAGCGTGCGATTCGTTTATTGCACTTATCCAATGAGCATGACGGTGCATAATTTTACGCCTAAAAGGCGTGGTTGTAATGCTTTGGGCTGCATCTAGCGCCAGCACGACGATATCAAGTGCGCCTTTCCACGCCCACTGCTTTGATCTGCGCCTGCCGCTCGGCCTAGAAACTGCGCCGATGCAACGATAGGGGCCAGAATGCCTTAAGAGAGCCTCACATGTGTGGATTCCACACGTTACAAACAAGTGACTGGCACTATGCCACCTAGGGACCTTAAGTAGAATCCTCAGGGCATCATCGTAGGCCACCTTAAGCCTCCGCATGCTACCTTTCTTGTATGTGCACCATAAGAAAGCTGTATACATGGGAGTGCAGAAAGCTTTAAAAAGTGCACACTTGACAGGACCAGAACACATACTGAACCTGCGAAGCAACATATTAGCCTGAGCATAAAGTTTGCGGCACTGTCTATATATATCTCTATCATCATGGAGATTATCTGTGAAGATGTGGCCAAGGTACTTAATTTCCTGGCATACAGAAAGATGACTGTCAGATAGGTGAAAGGCTGGGAAGGCCAATTTCTTGTCCTCCTGGCTTCTCACTATCATGACACTACTCTTTTTTGCATTGTAAATTATGTCATGTTCATTGCCATAATTTGAGCACACTTTCAATAGTTGCTGTAACCCTCCACTGTATGGACTCAGAATGACCAGGTCATCAGCGTACATAAGGTGATTGATGATAGATTTGCATTAATTTATATAATATTAACTGCCAGCAATTCGGTGTTAAGACGTGACATCAGTTGTGAAGGCTCGGCAGCTTCTGGTGGCAAGTGGCCGGGGCACACCACGCCAGATAAAATACTAATTTATGGTAAGTTCTTTGGTAAATTTGCTCTTACAACTAACGTTACCCCTTTCAAAGTCTGTTTATTTCATTAGCAACTTTTGTGAGCTAGTCAATGCAGTACAACGCTAGTAGTTTATGAGCACTAACGTGATATCACTGATCAGTCTGTAGGCTATGCTTCCCTGACAGACCAAGGGAAGCATAGCCTGTCACTTGGACTAAAACGCTAGCTAAGTGATTAACTATATTAGAAATACCAACATAATAAACAGCAGCCAGCATATTTAACTAACGTTACAGTCAGGGGTGTAATGGTTGGTAAATGAGGTGGGTAAACTATCAACCTCATTTAAAAAATGTGGCTATTACCTCCACTATAGTATATTTTAGTAATCTGCTCACTAGTCTCTAATCTAGAGTAACGTTACATTTGTATTAATAACACAAACATTTTAATTAAAATTAGTTAAAATTAACCAATGTGACTTACTTATAGATTTTTGGACAGGCAGCAACATTGTTTGATATTTTATATTGATTTGTTGGACAGGTTTGAAAATCTGACATGCTGCAAAACCAGGCTGACATGGCTCACTGTTGTCTGCAAGAATCTACTGCCTCCAACCTTCAATGACAGGATGACCTGATGGAAAAGCCAAATGAGTGCATCTGTTTTTGCCGTGAAAATAAAGCCATGTTTTTGCAGTGAAAATAAATGAACTGAGACCAGCAAATGTCCATCTGTTTAAATGAATTGTGGATGATTTTTTTTGCAGGAACACTGAAAATATCAGATGGTATTACAGTTCATGCAAAACATCTCAACTAAAGAGAGAACAAATCAGCCAACAAATCTGCAAAATTAAAACAATGACAGTGGAATATCTATCAAGACTGCTGATGTCAGATAATCTATAATCTAACAGCCTGGAAATATATTTGGCTAACAGACAACAGCGTAGTCACTTCTGTTAAGAGTGACCTGGTACAGTAAGCTGGTCACTGAAGACACCTCAAAACCTCTTGATAGCAGCTATGTTCGATGATGCAAATAATGAAACAGTGTTAAATACTTTGTGTCACCAAATCAGTTTTAATGATCATTATAAGAGACATTACTTATGCCAGCCTGTTGACCAAGATACTTGATATCTGAAAGTCTAACAACCTAGATCAGGGGTGGGACATTTTTTTTCCAGAGGGCCATACTAACTTACATAATATAAAGTAAGCGAAGTGCAACACATTGGACTGATAACTGCCAACACTCCTGATTTTCGTGGGGTTCTCTTTATTTGTAACCCTCTCTCCCGCTGTGATTGGTAATTTCTCCTGTTAATCTCCTGATACAAATCAAATGGCTGTAGCGGATTAGATTTATTAACGTGATGCTGTCTTTTATTGACTTTTTGTGCGTTGTTTTGTTTTCCTTTGAGGACGTTGGGTGCCGGATTGAGATGGTCCAGGGGCCGGGTCCGGCCCATGTGTGACCTAGATGGTTCTGTATTGCAGGACACTGCAGCAGTTGAGGGTTCTGACAGGACACAGATCCATTGGAATTGGTGGAAATATACCTGCAAAGAAAACAGAAGAAGTCACTTTTTAATCTCATACACTGCAGTGCTTAGCAGAGCCCTGTCCAGTGCCCACAGAAGTTTAGTTAAACTCTGGGTCACAATATTATAATTATTTTTATTTTGGGTTCACAGCCATCTTCATTTATCAACATGTATAGATTCTCTTTCACATTTGAGCTATTTGGTGTATCTGCTTTTTATGTTACTATTTGTTACATCAACAAACTATTCAAAACGAATTTCCCTGAGTTGGATTAATAAAGTCGTTGATTAATTGACTGACTGACTGACTGAATGATGGTGGTTCATGTATGCATATCAGAAGTGTTGGTGCAGTGATCCATGAATCTAACTGACTTCATATTCAGGGATGCAAAGTCATGGAGAGTGAAAAAGGTGACAGATACCAGGGCAGAAATCAAACGACTCAGAAATCCTCCTATTTTGGGATGAAAAGTTGGCTGTCACCTTACCCTAAGCTGTCACCTAACGGTGAGTTTGCAGCCTGCATTGTGACTAGCTTTTCTGATGTTAGGTAGTAAAGATCTGAAGGTTTAGTATCAACCTAAAAGCTAACATCATCTCCCCACTGTCATAACGAGATGGTTCCATGCTAACGTTATATCAATTCGAGAAAAACTAGAGGTGATAGGTCCTGTAAAAAAAACAAAACATGAATGAATAAAAAGCTTTTAAAAGACACTGACAGTAGAGTCAGAGGTACATGAAATGATAAAGCAATGCTTATTTGTAAATTATTATGTGCCAGAGCTCATTAGCTGGATTTTGAAGATATATTCTTTTCATAAAATACATTTTTTAACTATCAAGAAAGTGCAACACAACAATATCCTCTCCATTGAACTCAAATGGATGGGCAGCCATGTGATGTCACGTTCTCTTTTGTATCCTAAAAGGCCAAATAACACGAGAGCTATAATTGTTTCCATATCAAAGAATTAATCTATAAGCTCACTTTGCTCCACTACTTGTTGTCAGCTTCACAAGCAAGCCGCAGAATGAGATGAGCGCCGTTTACCTTAGCACAGCGCAAACACCACGCAGCCGTCATACATCACTTAAATGCAGTTAGCATTATTATTTAGCATCATTGATCAGTTAAAAAGATTGAGACATTTACAAAAAAGTGGACGGATCACCCGTCGTCACATCAAAAACGGTGACTAATGTTGTCTACCCCACAGTTGAAACAAGAGGCAACTGTTGTCTCAAATAAAAAGAAAACCATGTGCCAGTATAATAATTCAAATATACCACGGTTTCACGGTATCAAGTTAAGTTAAGTTATCCTTTATTTATCCCCTTGGGGAAATTCATCCTCTGCATCGCGGACCTTTATGAGTTATTGTAAAATCTGGCTATATATTATATATATAATTTTGTTGCCGTTGAACAAATTTTTTATTAATAACATAATAGAACATTCATTTGGAACATCAGTAAACATTGTATGTTAAGTTAACAGTATAAAAATACTTTTTACTTTTCACAAAATTAAAATAAACGCAGTATCTTCAGTGAGGCTAAACCTGCAGTGTGACGATTTATTTCATCTAATTAATTTTATGTAAAACTAAAACACATCATAATATTAATAATATCAAATAAATGCTTATCTTTTGTAAAATCAAATGGACACACTGGAGATAAATAGTTTCAATGTTGATCACACACACAGTGACACCCCCCCCCCCCCCTCTCTCACTACACACAGCCTGTCCCCTACCCCTCCTGTGCTGCTCTCTGCTGATCCTCTCTCCTCCCTCCCTGTGCTTCAGTCACTCACTATGCACACACAGTTTGTACCTCAGTTTGGAGAAGTCTTTCATCATTTTATTATTACTTCTCTTCAGTGGAATACGTTCATACCTCAGTCAAGTAACGTTAACGTATAACATTAGCCATGTGATCTGCCTCGGCAGATAGCCTATGAGAGTGTTTATCTGACTTTAACGGTATCTGCTATGAGCAAGATGTTGCCAAATTAGGACGGGTGGTGTTCGCGCAGATTTGCATCATGTTTGTGGTATTGCCTCGTGTGGCAGTCACTGGCTGAGCTTCCTCCTCTAATCTTCCTTGCCATCCGTGCTTTTAACGTAGCAAAAATATTCCCACAACGCGGACTTTTTCGACGGGGGGAAAGTTCTGGGGCTTCGCAGCAGCCATTATCACGTTGAATAACAATAACTTACAGCCTGCTTAAGCGACCTGGGCACTCGGGGGAAACAAACAGCTGATACCGTGGGGAAGGTATGACTAGAGGGGATAATGAGATAAATGTGTTACTTACAGGTTGAGGTTGATTAAGTCTCTCCATCATGGATGTATTAAAAGGGGGTTCCTTTGCCTTTCCGACATGCTGCCACTCCGAACGTTAACTTCCATCATTCGGACTGGCGGTCGTTCACGACATGCTGCCACTCCGAACGTTAACTTCCATCATTCGGACTGGCGGTCGTTCACCTTAGAAGCCGCAATGCCGACCTTAGGTTTAGGCGTGGGGGTGGGAGAGGTTAGGTTTTGGGTTAGGGTCTGGGGGAGGTTAGGTTTAGGCATAGGGGGAGGTTAGGTTTGGCGTGGGGGTTGGGAGAGGTTAGTGAAAAACGGGGAATATAGACCCCCTTTCGGAGTGCCGATATTTCGGAGTGGCAGAACCTCGGAGTGGCAGCACGTCGGAGTGGCAGCATGTAACCTATTAAAAGAAGCTCTCAGTCTCCATGCTGTTGCTGTTGTGTGTTCTTCTGCCCGCCATTGTTTGGACGCTGTGCGCATGCGCACATAACAGTAGCTTTGTGTGTGGAGAACGTGTGGAAAAAATGTAAGGAGCCATATGATTGGCTGAAAGCAAACACCTGATTGGCTGATGAATCTGTCAATCAGAATCACACAGCTTTATCAGCCAATGGTGACATTCGTTGACCTGCCCGTTAGACGAGTCTCAAAAAGGCAGCGCAGAAATTTCTCTCACAAATGTAGACAGGTTCACAAATGAGAAGCAGTTTGTAAATGCACATTGAGCAATTCACATGATCTGTGAATTTATATTACAAGTGTGCCTCAAAATAATATTTGTGAAGCAGAGCGTGTGCATTTCCGAATTTATATTACAAGTTTGCATAAAAATTATATTTGTGAAGCAGAGCGTGTGCATTTCCGAATTTATATTACAAGTTTGCATAAATATTACATTTGTGAACCAGAGCGTGTGCATTTGTGAAACAGATTGTGTGCATTAGTGAGTCCGAAATACAACTGCGAACCAGAGAATGTGCATTTGTAAAACAGATCGTGTGCATTAGTGAGTCCGAAATACAACTGCGAAACAAAGCATGTGCATTCGTGAAAGGTCTAGGTCAAGGTCAATACATATGAGACTATACTGATCCCATAGTATTGGGCAGTTTTGGTTCTCACATTCAACCATGTCGTCAATGTCCTCAGGCTGACGGCATGTGCACCATGATTTCTTTTTTGTTCCCTTCTCTTCCCTTGACTTCTTCCTTTTCATGGGCCCCCTTTCAGCCGGGGTTGTGCCAGACGCTTGTATGTTTGCTTGCTGTGACACAGTCAGAGGGGCCCGGGTGGGCCCTTGGTACTCTGGTGGCTGCTTGCGGGTAGTGGTTGGAGAAAAACTTGGAGAAAAACTCCTGTGCCTTCTTTAGATGTGCCATCCAGAACTCCAGGTGACGTGTACCACAGCGCAGTCTCGTGTCCAAACCACAACATCACAGAAGGCAGAGTGGGTCACGAAGATTTGTGTCTGTCCCTGGGTGTAGTACCGATGTCCACACCTCAACTGTACCTCACTCCTGGCAAGATGCAGGCAGAAGTCTCGGTCCTCACACGCCTGCTGGATGCTGCTGTTCCTGTGCTTGAATGGGCACTTGATTTCCAAGCATCCTTTCCCACAGCACTCACATGTGATCAGCCCATCAGGTGAAGCCCCAACCTGTGGAAATCCAGGATTGATGATGAATCCACACTGTTCGACTTTCAAGTTCACATGGTGCGGGCCTGCGGTGGCTATATAATATCTTCTAGCCTCCTCCTCATGGTCAATCCCCCATCTCATCCCCTCTGTTGTCACATTTTTGTTGGGGTAGCAGACCATTTTCACTGTCGACAGAGCCGGCTCTCCACGCTGGTGGCAAAAACAGCATGCATACATGAGGCAGTTACTCTCCCAGCCCGTGATGCAAACCAAGCAGGGGATTTATGCTGTTGTCTTGTGCCTCTGTCACATCTGCTGCATGCAGTCCCACACAATGCTGCTGGAGGACTGACAGCTCGCTTCCATCCTGTGACTTGTCACGCAGGCACTGGTTCAAGGACTTTGGTACAATGGTTCGCTGCATAGGATCTTTGTACATCTGGTAGTAGCCTTCCATCCCAGACAGACAAACAGCCCTGTGAACATGTAGCCCCCTATCTTCCCACTGGCCTTAGGCGCTAAAACTGGCGTTAAACGCAAAAAACGTGCCTTGCGCCTGCCTCGGGAAGATAGCAACATGGTTTTAGGCCCCGAAATGCGCTTTACGCCGAAGAGGTGTGGCGCAGTCCCAGAATAGCCCAGAATGGGTGTTTCGGCCTTAAATACTGGCCTAACGCTATTTCCCGCCCTGGCGTTAATTTAGCGCTTAGCGCTTTTCAAAACTAGGCCTTATTCAGTGCGCCGCGGATATTACTGTGCGTATTTTACGCACAGCTCTCCTCTGCCGATCTCACACTCTCTCCCCCTCTCTCTCTCTCTCTCACTCCCTCTCACGCATCAGACAGGCACAAAGACCGATGAAAAAGGAGTTGTTATACCGTACGTAGTATAACAACATGACAGTTTTTTATAACATGACAGTTTTGAGCCCCTGTCATTCAGAGGATGTTGCATCTGTGCAGTGGGGGAGCAGAAAAGGCGAGAGAAAACGATATAATTCGGCCCAAACAAATATTCACTGCGCCGGCTCCCCTACCATGAGCCACACAAGTGAAATCTCCCAGCATGCATTGAGGCTAATACATTTCGACAATAAATAGCAACCAAATCAGCCTAAATAGGCTAAGTGGTAGATAGAAATAATATTTATGTTAACACAACATGCAATTCTAGAACATTTCTATATATATATATATATATATATAGATAGATAGATAGATAGATAGATAGATATAGATATATAGATATATAGATATATATAGATATAGATATACATATAGACACAAACAAACACACATAATGGTATAATGTTTCATTGTGGTTATATGGCCTAGTTTAGTAGCCGATAGAAAAGAGGGAGGAAACAAACCCACACCTGCACAGAGGCAGAGAGAACCTGCAGATTGCATCACCACAACCAAACCACAACAATTTTCCATCTGACAGCTTTGTGCAGCACAGACATGCACGCACACACACACACACACACACACGCACACGCACACACACACACACGCACACATACAAACACACACACACACATGCCATATGATAAGAGCTGTTAATAGACTGCAGTTGTGGTTATATGGCCTAGTTTAGTAGGCCTTATAGTTTACTGCAGTCCTGCTGCTGTGTGTTTTTTTTTTTTTATCCAAACCATGACTGGTGGTGATGATTTTGGGCTTAGCCAGCAATGCTGTATGGGTCAGCAGTCATCACATGATGAGATTGATGAGCTGAAAATAAACAATATGACACATGGATCGCTAGCTGGAGAGGCAGACAGTATTGATAATAGCTTCAACACTTTCAGCCCTTTCAGGGACAATTATTTCAAAAATAACAAGCCAATAATTCATGGGAATGCAAGCATTATTAGTAGCTATTTGAATGACAAAGATACGGTGACGGCCGGTGATGATGTCATCAGATAGCGACCATCTTTTCCCCCCAACAAACGCCCGTTTGCTACTACGGACTGCTCATAGCCCTGCTGGCGCAGCTGAGGCCAGACCATGGGGAAGTCTGGGCAGATTCACGGTGATTGACGGGACCCGGCCTGGAGAAGCACTGATGCTGAAGTGCCATAGCATCTCGGGCACTCTGGACAGACCGAAAGATCCATGGGGCAAACGGTTCATTCTGGCGGCAACCCTATAGAGCTGAAATGTAATGTTTAATGCATGAGATATAAAGAAACTGGTTAATAAACAAATAAAAGAAATGCAATGGTTTCACCGCCTTGCAAATGCACCATAGACTGCTAGTTGCAACTCGCAGTGATATGTTATGGTTGGCCAACATATAACGATGGGATTGGCAGCCTCTTGTTACATGACTAGCATGACACTGTATTAATTATTTTAGCTTTGGTATTATTTATGGTTAAAAGAAACACCAAAGGCATTTTACTTTGAAATTTGTTAAGAACAGGAAGTGGTGTGTTAAGACTGGGTAACTTGACAGGGAAAAAGACGTCAACATTTCCTGGGCCGTCTGACTTCGGTCTGAAGGTTATACAGTAACACTCTCATTCTAACTGATGCTCAGACATGCTCCATGAGCCAAGGGTGTTTTGAATAACCCATTGCGTGATTTTTTTACCGCATATCACATGATCTCAACAACATGCTGTCAAGAAGAATTGTGAATGAAATATACAATGTGCGGTGACGTCATCGTCATCAGGCAGCGACATGACATCTTTCAACTCACACAAACTCCCGTTTATTTACGGTTTAAGTAAAGACTTAACTGGTCAGGGCCGGTTCCAGAACAAGATGACTAGGGGTGCATCCTAGATAGGAAGGGGTGCAGATGCCCGGTGCAGATGCCCGGTATAAAGGCCGGCCGCCCGAAAAATTTGACATGTTATTTTACTAAAAATAATGCGTTTGACCATCATTTCAAGTAGAATGATACCACCCAAGCAAGAATATTTCAAGTGTTTCAAGTGCTTTACTGAAATATTTGGACCATATAATGATAATACAATTATCTCAACCTTAAAAGGTTACATATAGGTGCCAAAAAGCCATAAAATCACATCAAAGAACAAAGAAAATACATTACAATATAACAGCAATTTGTTTATTTGATTGTCTGTTCCAATTTTGTAAATGCTTAGTCTGAATTTTTTGTATAATGTACTGTTTGTTATTGCCAGACTTTGTTTATTGAAAAAAAAAAAAAAAAAACTCAAATGTGGCGCTGCGGACGTCGGCGGAAGTGAGCAAGAGGTCAGAGTTCAGGAAGCTCACCTGACGACAGATGTAGTGTGTCCCAATAGTATGCATTTTGCATGCATGCTACACACTACAATCCATACTTTGTGAGGGCAGCGGCAGTACATACTACAAGAAAGAAGTACAAGTATGGGTATTGGAACGCAGCCCAGGTCTCTCGTCTGTCTTTGCCAGAGGAGATGACTGGAGAGCTAATTGGCTGATCATGGAGGAGCAGCTGATTACCAGATCTGGGGCACATGGGCCCAGTGCTCCATAGACTCTAAAAGCTCCTGGTTCTCAGTCTGTCTCTCTCCCTCCTGCCAGCTACCTGCATTTTGGTTTTGTTCTTTGATTTACTTTCTACTTGACAAACATACACTACACTATCCACACGCATCCACACTGACACTACTGATGCTACAGATCAACACACTTCATACTTACCTTCTTCATTTATTTACATTATTATAATAAATACTTTATATTTTTGGCACTTTGCATCCTGTTCCCTTCTTTTGCCATAACCCACAGAGCCGAGATATGACACATGCCTCGAATGGTCTATAAAACCATCGCTTTTTTCTCCTAGAGATTGTTCACTAAAGTGAAAAAAAGAGAGGTCGATCGTGGGGGGGGGGGGGGGGGGGGGGCAATGAGGCTTGATGGCTAAGAGAAGCAAAGAGAGACAAAAGGGTGTGGGACACACCCTTCCTTTTTCCTTCCTTTCGCCTCAAAGCGTTTCTACACCTGTCAAGGTGAACCTTGGAGTGATCCTTGACAATCAGCTGTCCAACTCAGCCTACATCGCAGCAACTGCCCGCTCCTGTAGGTTCTCCTGTACAACATCCGCAAAATCCGTCCGTTTCTCACAAGGGAAGCAACACAACTCCTGGTCCAGGCACTTGTCATCTCTCGCCTGGACTACTGCAATGTTCTTCTGGCTGGGCTACCTGCTGCAGCCATCCGACCGCTTCAGCTCATTCAGAATGCTGCAGCCCGTCTGGTATTCAACCAACCCAAATTCTCTCATGTCACTCCCCTCTTCCGGGACCTTCACTGGCTTCCCATCTCGGCACGCATTCAATTCAAAACACTGGTTCTGGCCTACAGGGCAGTACACCAGACAGCCCCTCTATACTTACAATCTATGGTCAGGCTCCAAATCTCTCACCGTTCCCTCCGCTCCTCCACCAGTGCAGGACGCCTCACCCCTCCTCCACTACGGGGGCTCAAAAGTCGCTCATCCCGTTCGCGACTCTTCTCGTCCCTGGCACCTCAATGGTGGAACGAGCTACCACCTTCGGTCAGGATGGCCGAATCACTGCCGATCTTTCAGAAAAGACTAAAGACTCACCTTTTCAGGCTCCATCTGGGCCCTTCTTGAACTAACTTCTTTCTCTCTTTAAAAAAAACAAAACTAACCTGAACTAAACTTGTACCACTGTTCCTTCAGAAGTAGTAGTTGTCATAGACTGTGTTGCATAGTTGATTGTTCTATTGCTGACAAAAATGTGGTATTGTAAGTCGCTTTGGATAAAAGCGTCTGCCAAATGACGTAATGTAATGTAATGTAATGTAATGTCAAGAAACAGCTCGCTAACTCCACTTGAACTTGATAATGCTGCAAATATAGCAGCAGCGCCACAGGAGTGTTTTAACTCATCTTATTACTTTCTACCAAATATTACAGCTTACCTTCACTGGTGGATAAATAAATAAATGAAAAATAAATAAATAAATAAATAAATAAATAAATAAATGAAACGACATGCATATATTACACATCAAACTCTTGAGCTGCTTCTGCTCTCACTCAGAATGTCAAAATATAAGCGATGTGATGTATCGTTTTGGAGATATTAACGTTTGGCACAACTCATGCGAATAACTGCCGCGGGGTTCCGCATTTCTGGGTGGCAAAGTGACATCATGCTGATTCGTTGTATTGGCCGCAAACAAAAAATCTCTTTCAAGACCATGGAGGGCCAAAACAAATGTGTCAGCCATGCTTTTTACAACAAGAGGATCAAAGAACACAGGTGAGCAATTGATATACAGAGGTGCATGATACCGTAATAATAAATAATAAATTAAATCATATTTTGTTTGTTATGTTTTATTTGTATTCACTCATACATACAATTATCCATAATATTGATATTGATTCCCTCCCCCACAATATGCATAATATTTTCACAGTTCAGCTGGAACAGTATTGTGGTAAAAATCACTACACAGAAGTATGTATGTGGTGTGTGTGTGTGTGTGTGTGTGTGCGTGTGTGTGTGTGTGTGTGCGTGCGTGCGTGCGTGTGTGAGTGTTGTGCATGCATGCACATCCTCAGCTGATGCAAGCGTTTTGGTTTCCTAGCTTGTGGGCGGGTCAGAACGTGGCACCAGCTTCAGTTTGATTGGTCGTTTTGGCGCTAGCAGGCCCATGACGTCCATCTCAAAGGGAACCTGGCAGGTAGCAACGGTATCAAAGAGTGGACAGCCATTAGAGATGCATCATGTGACATTTTAGTGCATACTGTATTGTGTGGAAATGTGGATTGTAGCAGGCATTAGGACACAACAAGACAAAGGACACTGACAGTAACAGGAATCAGCAATATAATAACTGAGTGGTCAGTTCAAGTAAGAAAAATTAGGACATTGCCTCCACATAGCACCAACAACATCAGCACCAACCATGGTCCTAACATACATTATAAGACAAAAAAAAGAAATGCCATATCAAGTCATTAAAGTGCTGTGCAGATACTGCAAAAGCAATATGTAAAAGAAATTGTTTTATGATGGACCGAGGGGCCGATGGACTGATGTTTGATTAACCAATTTTATGAGTCTATGATATCATTGTTATGTTTATTGTATTTATTTTACTGTATCTTACTGTACGTTGCTTTTAACAGGTGCTTTTACTAACATCTGTTGACCGGCATTGCAAATTAGCCTTGGGCTATAAATGCTGTGGTACAGGACATCAGATGTTTTGGTAAACGTTATGTACGTGTATCTGTGCCTACACAAATAAATAAAATCAAAAATGAAAGAAATTGTGATAAAGCAATACATAGAAAGGGGAGTGCAAGACTAAGCCTAGCCTAGCAAATTGAGCCTGTCAATAACAACAGGGATAAAAGGGACTCTGGCACGCCGCGTCCTTGTTCTTGCCATTCTAAAACGGCGGCCAGAGGGGAGGAGGTCAAACTCCAGATAAAGTGGATGGTCAGGACAGTTTAGAATAAGTTTAGCCTTATTCCTTACGCTTAAAGTAAATGTCCTGAAGCGGGGCTTTCTGCACCCCGATCACCTTACTTGCCACTTTGACAAGCTTTGCCAGCCTGTTTTTACTGGACAGAGTGATCGAGGCAACCAAACCAACCACACAGCAATAAGTAAGAACAGACTCAATGAAGCATTGATAAAACAAGGTCATTAAAACATTGCACACTTTAAATAAATTTAATTTTCTAAAAGAGAACAAGCGCTGCTGGACCTTTTTGCAGATGGCATCAGTGTTCGATTCTAAGCTCAGTTTGTTATCAATAATAGTTCCCAAGCATTTATACTCTGGGACAATCTCAACTTCCGTATCCTGGATGGTGGTATGAGTAATACTGCTGCGTTCAGTGGCTTGAGATTTACGGAATTCAATGATCATATCTTTAGTCTTTGACATGTTAATTGACAAGAAAAAGTCATTACACCAAGTTATGAAGTCATCCACTACAACAGGACTGTGCTCAGTCCCCATTGTTATTTAAAAGACTCACTATGGCAGAGTCATTAGCAAACTTCAAGATATGCCAGTTTTGATAAATACTTCTACAGAACTTTGTACAGTATATGAAATAAAAAACAACAAAGGAAGAACACAGCCCGGGGCTGTTCCGGGGGGAACCAATAGAAGAGAATAACTTGGAAGACACACCATTGACCTATCTGTCAAAATGTTCACTATCCAGCCAACAAGATTTGAGTTCATATTCAAATGTAGAGAGTAGCTTCTCTGCGAGGAGATAAGGCTGGATAGTATTAAATGCAGATGAGAAATCGGGTTTTGGGGGCCTCCAGATGTTGGACTCAAGAGATTTAGCAAGTTTAGAGTTGCGTCCTCCACACCCCTATACCTGCCTGATAGGCAAACTGAAGAGGATCTAACTGGCCTTCAACCTACTTCAGTATCTCCTGCTTAACCAGCTTCTCAAAGACTTCCATCACCAGAGACAGGTGAGAGCTACAGGTCTAATGTCATTTAAACTTAATTGCTGTATTGTTTTAAGTGCTGTTCCAGGAAGTGAATGCATGAATGAATTAATGAATGTTGTTGTTGTTTTTTCGTGTCATGCATTTTTGTATGCCCAGTCCGCATGGGCTTACAAGACACCATACATTTACATCAAGTCAAGACCAGAGCGTACAGCATAGGCTTACATATTAAACAACAAATAAAGAGTATAATGAAACTACGAGATCTTTCGTCTTCAGTTATTCAAACCATCACTGACGGAAACTTACTTACAGGAACACCAGAAAGAGAAACATAAATGTTAAGTCGCTAATCTATTTTGCCTTCTTTTCCAGGCTTTTGAGATAAAGTTTGCACACTTAAAATGCATCAAAATTAAACCATTCCATTGTTTGGTCATCTGGGTACCAGAATATTTCAGGCTTTTGTTGAAGTATATCATGGAACAGTAGCTCTCTTAGGTCATTATAATTTGTAGTTACTATAAAAGGAAATGGGACTCATTTTCCACGTCACCCAGATCACATAGCTCACACAATCTGTTATCCTCTGGAATATGTTTTAATGGCCTAACCTCTGTGGCCAGATAACAGCTCTCAGCTGTGCAACCAAACAGCTTTGTGATCTTTGGACTGACAAACAGGCCATTCAATCAATCAATCAATTTGATATAGCGCCAAATCATAGCAAGGGTTATCTCAAGGCGAAACAGGTAATTATTAACTCCTGATACCTTTTTGCACATGTAACCTAACTAGCAATGAATAATTTTGGAGCAGACTCACACACCAATAGAGCAATAATAAGCGGTGCAGGGATTTGTGGTCTCACCTCCGTCTCCTTACACACAGAGAAGCTGAAGCTCTGCAGGATCTCCACTATGGCCAGTTTCATCATCACCAGAGCAAATCGCATCCCAATACAGTTCCTGGGCCCTGCCCCAAACGGCATGTAGTTGTAGGGGTCAACAGTCCCCTTGTTCTCCTTGCTGAACCTGGGGGTACACACATGCGCATGCGTGTGTGTGTGCGCACACGCACGCACGCACACACACACACACACACACACACACACACACACACACACACACATCTTACACGTAACACATAGAAGGGCAAACCTACGTATACAACAGTATGTACTGTATGTATGTATCTATTTATATCCATCCACCTATCTACCTATCTATCTATCTATCTATCTATCTATCTATCTCTGTTTTCATTTTCTTGGCCACCGTCGGCCTGACAGCATTCATACATGGCATGAGGATATTACTTAGGTCATTATGGCCGATTAAATGAGCAAAATCGGACGATTAGTGATAGCACTGCCCACAACAGTGAGCAGGTGACAGACACACACACACACACACACACACACACACACACACACACACACACACACACACACACACACACACACACACACACACACACACAGACACAGACACAGACACACACACACACACACACACACACACACACACACACACACAGACGGACGGACGGACGGACTGAGGGACAGACGGACAGTGATGGCATGCTCCAACAGGTATCAGCACTAATAGTAATCATCATAATAATACAGTACAGGCCTTCTTCACATACCTCTCAGGTTGGAACACCTCAGGCTCGGGCCACACATCAGGGTCCCGGTGCAGGACAAACGTGGGTACCATGACAACCATATCTTTTGGAATCACCAAGCCACCGATCTCCACGGTCGCCTTGGCAACGCGCTCCAGACGCGCCGCGATGGGGTACAGCCGCAGAGACTCGTTGATGACGCTGTCTAGGTATTCCATCTCCATCAGAGGCTGGTACTGGACAGAAGCCTGAGCACACACACACACACACACGCACACGAGCATGCACACAGACACACACACACACACACACACACACACACACACACACAGAGACACACGCACGCACGCACACACACGCACGTGCATGCACACAGACACACACACAGACACAGACACACACGCGCACGCACGCACATTACTGTGACCAATTCTTACTTTTGTTTGTCAGGAGAAGCCCACCACTCACACACATGAGGCTTCTAAGAGCTAGCACAAGTGATAAAGGGATACATTAACACATTAAGTGCCAGAGACGGACTAATTCGTCTTACATAATCCAGCGCTTAAGTGCCAAGGACGGACTAACTCGTCTTACATAAAGATTTTTTTTTTTTGACAGTGGGACATCAATCAACCGCTTTTACATCTTCGAGATAACTATTTGGAGCAAGAGCATGTGTGTAATCTATTTTACCGACCACTAAGTGGCGACAGAGACCGAGAGAAGTCACAGCCACGGGACCCAAAAGCCACAAAAGCAGCCGCCTCCCGGACACACACACACAGAACGGACAGAGATCCCTTCCCCCCAGAGCCGCGCAGCAACGCGCGAACACACACACACACACACACACACACACACACACACACACACACACACACACACACACACACACACACACACACACACACACACACACACACACCGCGGAAGCAAGCCATTCAAGGAAATGGCGATTAGTAATCCATTTCAGACTCGTCTTGCCCGACAGGCAAGCAGGCAGGCAGGCACGCAGACAGACAGGCAGGCAGCACAACGCGCTTCTGACACGCCCGCTGAAGCCAGGAGGAAGGAGGAGAAGACACACGGAGGGAGGAGTTTGAATGAGAGGGGTGTTTCCTGTTGTTATGGAGGAAATTACTGTTCAAAACTATTGTTTAGAATGTCTGACGGTCTTACTGATGCCAAAAATGAATGGTTAAAGTGACTGTTTCACAAAAAGCCATTTATCTCTGAATAAATTTCCAGACGCTGAAACCATGCTGTACTCAACGGCTAATATCTACATAACTACTAACTCTGCAAACTAACTCTTTTAGACAGAGAAAGCACACATTCTATTAGTTATTTTTAGATGATTGATGTTCATGAATTCTTAACAGAAAAGAATCCTCGGCTGTTCTAAAATGAGCCAGAATCGTCAAAAACACCCCTGGCACAACTTACCTACAGGAATGAAAACATGGCTGGCATTCAATGTGTTAAGAGTGAACAGAGATATTGAGGTAAGAAAAAAAAATTATACAATTTTAGCATGCGTTGTCCAAACCCTGGTACTGATAAGTTACACTATCCTTGAACCGAATTTAACTGACCCCTGAACTGGTCCTTTTAATGCAAGTAAATGCACAATTGGCAAACGTATTACTCTTGAGGTCCTACACTACTTCCTATGTACCTTGTTATGGAAGGTGGAGTCGATCTCCTCCTGCAGCCGTTTCATAGTGTGAGGGTGTGTTGCCAGGTTGTAGGCCAAGAAAGTGAGAGAACTGCTGGTGGTTTCATAGCCAGCAAAGAGGAAAATCATAGCCTGAGAAAGCACCTCATGATCGCTCAAACCTCTTAAATCTGAGGGCACAGAAAGGAGACATGATTGAGAACAGCTGTGTGTGTGTGTGTGTGTGTGTGTGTGTGTGTGTGTGTGTGTGTGTGTGTGTGCGTGCGTGCCTGTGTGCGTGCCTGTGTGTGTGCATGCGTCACCTTGACTCTGTTCAGTGGAGTCGTAGTCTTTCTGCGAGTCAATCATCAGCTGAAGGAAATCCACCCGACTCTGGAAGTGGAGATACACCATCACTTTAGGTCATACTTCTAGATATGTTGATTGAATCCCATGTCCCACCGACACACACAGCCATACCTTCTGCTTGCTGGCTTCACGATTAGACTTGATCTTCTGCACTGCGGCGTAAAAGAAGTCCGTGACAGAGGCGGGGAAAAAGGATAGCTCCATCTTCTCAAACACAGGCCCCAGGAAGGGGAAGAAAGCTGAAGCATTGAAGAGGAAGTAACATTTTCATCCCGGATCCAGGAAAGCCAGGGACAATGCTGACATCCATCAAACATCTGGGTACTGTAAGTTGCCTACTAGTATAGATATTGTAGGTGTAACAACTAGATGGACAACAAAGTAGAAGAAGTTAAGTTACTATGCTGTGCTTTACAAAGATAAAAAAAAAAGAGAATGCTGTACCAATAAGGAGGAAGAGAGGGTTTAAAAGGTCAAACTTCAGCATCTTCTTGATGTTAGTAACGAAGGGGTCTGAGGGGTTGTTGAGTGAGTCTATGTCTACACTGAAGGCCGTGCTGGACACTACATCCATGCTGTAGGGTCCAAAGAACCTGGAGAGCACACGCGGGCACATGAACACACACACACACACACACACACACACACACACACACACACACACACACACACACACACACACACACAAATTATATACTATATCCAGCGTGAAAACATCTGCCCATTGTATGTTTGTTGAGAAGCTATTAATCCAGATGTTGGTAAGTAGAGTATATTGGACTACAATGTGTTCTCACTCCTTCAGCTCTAGGACCTCATCCATGTCTGCCTTCTTTTTCATGCTGCTGACCAGGTTAGCAGAGTGGTGCTTCATTATCTCAAACATCTGAGGCACAGAGAAAGAGAGAGACAGACAGACAGACAGACAGACAGACAGACAGACAGACAGACAGACAGACAGACAGACAGATAAAGGCTTACTGAATAAATCTGTGTGCTTAGCCTACTCTAGAATCTGATTTCAGCTGTTGTTTATTTAGAAACACAGATCCTGTTCAACACGTTCTATTAGGCGTGGAGCAAAGGAGAGAAAGACAAAGGGAGAAGGAGGAGCTCCAGTGTAGTCTATTTAGTCCACTATAGAATACCCACAATGCACAGTGATTTCTAGTGAATAGAGAATGTACTCTACTATTTCTCCCATATACCACAATGCAATGCTGTCGTGTTTGCCGAAGGAGAAGAAGATTGAGGTAGTGTCCGAATCTCGTTTGATCGTTCCCCAAATAGTTGACTATATGATAAACACTACATGGAGAATAGTGAGTGAGGGAACGAGTGAACCATTCCGAACACGGCTAGAGTCTGTGCCACTTCGCAGCCCCAGCTGCTGTTTTGAGGGCAGGTCGAGCTAGGGGGTCAACATTTAATGACTGACAGGTCGTAGCACCAATGAGAGTGGTTCGAAAAATCTTGCAGCTCGCCTGATCCCTAAAGTCATTACTGATTGGTGCCCCCAGGATTTCGGGGGAACCAATCGCTGGCCAGGATTCCAACACCAGTTTGGAGCTAGAGACCCAGACCCAGACAGAGATCTGCAGCATGCAGTAACATAGTTAGCATAGCTAACATAGTGTATCAACTAGTAGGGGTGTCACGATACACTAATTTCACGATACGATACGATACACAATATTGGGTTCACGTAACGATATGATATTTTAACAATATATTTTTTAACAAAAGTGAATAATTTTTATGTATTTATTTATCATTTATTTAACCATGTGAGTCCCGTTGAAATCGAAACCTCTTTTCAAGGGAGCCCTGGGAAAATACTGGAAAAATAGTCTTTCATTTTAAATACACAAAATACAAAACAAATGCTGTTTTTGGAAATTGTTATTATAATAACTAGAAAACAACATGGAAGATAATGCTTCTCTTGCAATAGAATGTGTCACACTGTCACAAACTAAATGTTTGTTGCATGGTGAAAGAAAAAGTGATTACTGGCGAAATAATGACCGACAGGTGAATGATTGAGCCCGACGCGCAGCGGAGGGCTTAATCATTCACCTGAAGGTCATTATTTCCAGTAATCACCGGCTCACTATACATTATCCCGCTTAGAACACGGCCTACAACTAAATCATTCAATAATCTGCCAAAAATAATTATTCAAATAGATTTTTTAATAGCGTTTTCAACGACAAAGCGGTTTCATTCGTAATTGGCACACAAGACACCACAGCTGCAACTGGTTGGCCTAATTAGTAGTGTTTGATGACAAAAGGCTCTTATCAACTGATTAATCCAGGTGTGGCAGAGCAGCGGTCGGTTGTCGAGAAATAATGACCGGTGAATCTTGTTGATTGACCAATCAGAATCGAGTATTCAAGAGAGCCGTGTTCTAACATGCGACGAAATATCGTGACACCCCTAAAGAACTCTGATGGGCGTTGAGACTAGAGGGACAATAAGGAAAACAAAGAGAGGGCCACACCTCCTTCAGTCTTCCAGAGGTGAAGGAGGGCGAGAGGACACTGCGGATCCTCCTCCACTGGTCGTCCTCAGCGATGGACACTGCATCGTACAGCGGGCCGTTCAGATGGAGGTTCTAGAACAGAAACGTATTCGAGAACATCTGATGCTGACAAAAAAGCCATAGTTCAACTATACAAAGGAGCAATGACTGATTGTTGTAGTCAGATGGTGAGGGAGGGGGCTTACTCTGCGATTGGTGAACAAAGAGTAGCACTCCTTAATAAGGACTGTCTTTATCATGGCAGGGTCTGTGATACACAGCACTGGCTGACGACCGTCATAGATGCTAAATATGGCAAGAATAACAACACACCAAGTGATCATTCCATCAGATCATTGTCAATTTAGACAAGACAGGTACACAAAACAGTATAAATATGTGCATGTCCAGGCAGGTAGACAGACAAGGAGTTTAGACTAAGAGAACAATCAGCTATGCATACTCCCCGGAAAGTGCCCCAGGTGCTCAGGGGAAAAAACAAGGTACTGTAGGGGAGATGAAGCTTGAACTTGACTTACCCCCATGTTTTTCCAAATTTCTGGAAGCACTCTGCGTCAAAGTTAAAGAATCCCTAAGCATAGGAATAATGGCAGAATGGCATTTATCACAAAATCACAAATCGGTTACAGTGGTTAAAATATATACACACAAATACACACACACAAATACACACACGCACACACACACACACGCACACGCACACGCACACACATGGACACACACGCACACACGCACACACAACACACACACACATGTGCAAACAGAGGCACAGTTCTGTTTCAAACCTTTCTATAAGCCAGCATGGTGCCGAAG
The DNA here is from genome assembly GCF_964638095.1 of Poromitra crassiceps. Taxonomy (NCBI): domain Eukaryota; kingdom Metazoa; phylum Chordata; class Actinopteri; order Beryciformes; family Melamphaidae; genus Poromitra; species Poromitra crassiceps. The sequence goes on from NC_139628.1 coordinate 12,160,847, forward strand.
AAAGGGATTGGTTTGGGACCAGGTATGCCTAGCTTCTGAAATATTCGATACGGCCAATAAGCATACCTGTATGCAGCAAACAGATGGAGGAGAAGAGAATATGTTCATTAAACCACACACACACACACACACACACACACACACACACACGCACAAATATATATCTATATAGATATAGATATACACACTCACACACAGTACATAGATAGATAGATAGATAGATAGATAGATAGATATAGATGATATATACTTACACACACACACACACGCACATACATACTTTATGTACACAATACAAATTGCTGGAGATGACTCTTACACAAAGATCAGTGTGATGGCGGCAGCCAGGAGGGTCCATGTCTCCTTGGAGAAGTCGGGGAAGAAGCCCATCTCCGTAGCTCTTCTCTCTGCACACTGTGGTGCCACAGGTTTATACACTGAGATGGAAGTTAATGTGTTGTGGTTTGTGAATGGTTCGGGAGCAGGGCCACGCCTCCACCACTCTAAGCACTAACCACTCCTCTAACCACATGATATGCTTACTTATAGCCTACCTGGCAAACCCAGCCAGCCCTGCTGTACAATGGAGTCACAGGTAAGTGTGTGAGAGTTGAGCCAGTGATGGTGGGCAGGGTCAGATCAATGATTGACAGAGAGTGACTGAGCAGGCACCCGTTCTACTATGAATCACCTCATTCAATGGAAAGGAATTGCTTCAAAATGTCCCCATTCTCTGGGGTGGAGTTGTACAATCTCTACAACCCAGTTTCCCTGGGGTTGTAGAGATTACTTGCAAAACCCCATTTAATGGGTAGGATTCAGGGGTTTCCCCGGGGTTGTAGAGATTCAACCCATTCTCACTCCGAGCGCGTAGCATATTGACACTTTGTCCCATCCCTTGTGCGTCGCTTGTTACTAACATGGTACCCTTGAGCGACCCATGAAACGACTTTCCGACTAAACTCAATGTACAGTAACCCCATGGAAGTCATATTTGACGCTTATGGCAACTGCTCCCTCATTAGCCTAACTGCTCCCCCATTAGTCAACTGCTCCCCCATTAGGGTCTGGGGGGAGGAGCTAACCTCTCCCAGACCCTAACCCTAACCTCTCCCACCCCCCATGCCTAAACCTAACCTCCCCCAGACCGTAAACCAGGGGTGGGCAATTATTTTTCATGGGGGGCCACATGAGAAACCCAGATTGTTGCCGGGGGCCGAACAAATATTGTCATGCCGTAACCCATGGATGGGTAACTTTGATGATAGAGAGGGCCACAAAAAATGTTCTCGCTACCAGGTTTTGCTGAAGGCCGAGCGGCACCAGCGTGAAAAATTTGGTGTATTTGAAGCCACGTTTAGAGGAATAACTCATTTTAAATTAACAGTTGTGATGTCATTATTCAGTCTTAACCACCAATATTTCATCCTTTTCTCACTCACTCCTATGTCACCACCTGCTCTCAGGGCTTGAAATTAACTTTTTTGACCACCTGCCAATATGGCTGCAAGATTTTAAAGTTACCAGCCAATTAGAATTTCCACTAGCCAAAATGTTTTTCTTGAAATAAATCAGAATATGAGTGGGTTAATTTAAGGATAAGTATCAGTAAGTGGCCCGGGATGATCAAAGCCTGTGTTGAGGGTCACACGAACAAAAATGCAGTCTTGAAGCTAAATAAATCCAAAACCAATGAGTTAATTATTTAAATTTCTAATTCAATGTAGCCTTTTAGTCATAAAGATTATTGAAAGATATTCCATATTCCAGACTGAAATGCTATAACAGAAGTGGAGTATTGGCCAGAATGACATGAACATTTGGACACTTATTCAGCGGGTATCTTGCATGTTGCGTTCAGATGCACTGTGTAATTTTTTTTTTTTTTTTTTTTTTTTGCAATTCCATCGCGGGCCACACAGGTGGCGCCCGCGGGCCGCATCCGGCCCGCGGGCCGTAGTTTGCCCATGTATGCCCTAAACCTAACCTCTTCCACCCCCCACGCCCAAACCTAACCTCCCCCCAGACCCTAATGGGGGAGCAGTTGACTAATGGGGGAGCAGTTAGGCTAATGGGGGAGCAGTTGCCATAAGCGTCAAAGATGACTTCCATGGGTTTACATTGAGTTTAGTCGGAAAGCCCAAGTCGTTTCATGGGTCGCTCAAGGGTACCATGTTAGTAACAAGCGGGGTTGTAGAGATTGTACAACTCCACCCCATGGGGACATTTGGAAGCAATTCCTTTCCATTGAATGAGGTGATTCAATTGTTTTTCTCTAGGCATTTCTATAGGATTTGTATATTCTAACAAGCTTTGTATTATACAGGTTCTATAAGCATGGCAATGCATTTCAGAGTCATTAGGTTCTAGCTAACATTATGGCATTAATACAACAACGCATTGACATCAGTGGCGGCCGGCCACTAGAGGGCGCCAGGGCGCCGCCCCACCTACACCCACATGAAGGAAGGGAAAATAAAACGTTATATATATATATTTTTTTTTATGAGCGAGGTGAATATTAGATAGTGAGTATATAATCTGCAATAAATATGTAGATTTATAATGATCTACATGTGTAGGCTACTGTTTTTGGGTCAATATTTTCTTGCACCGAATTGCCACGGACGCCGTCGGGGGACTTCCGGTTTCCACCAGTGCAGATCAGGATCTGTGTAAGTTGCACATGCGCTGTTCACTCTCAAAAACAAAGAGATTTGGGAGGGCTCTGGGCGCGCGTATCTAGCGACCAGGTGGAGGTGGGGTCAGGTAGAGTGAGTGTCGTGACACGTAGATGGGTAGTGACGCAGTATATATAAACACTAGTAGCAGTCCCACGCCGATGGCTTTGTTGTCTTCCTGCAGCATGCGCGCGAAGCAAAGAAGTTTGTTTTCAACTGCCATAAAACACAAAAGATGTTTTGCAAGAATGGAGAAAGAAAATTCTGTGAAGTCACTCAAAACGACGCCGTTTGAGAGACAGACTTTACAGGACTTTACATCGAGATCAGATCACCCTGAGCTCGCCATTAAAACAACAGGCTACAGACAGAGGAAGAAAATACACTCTGTCTTTTTCAGACGTTTCTAGTAGCTAGTAACGTCCGTTACTACTTGCTTGATTTAAGGCTGGAGTGGACGATAATTCAATAGCCTATTATTGTTGTCTTTCAGTGGAATCATCGTGATGATATGAAGTTATTTTAATAGTGACATTTTTGCTGTCTAAATTGATGATGACAAGCATGTTACTTAAAAACTGATCAAATGAGGTATGGCAGGAATATTATTTGAAAATATAAGGTTTGTTTGACATCACCATTCAGTTCAATGAGATGAACACAGATTTTGCATACGTGAAACATATGATATTGATATTGAGAAGAATCCTTATGATTATCATATTGATTTCAACCCCATTGTCCAGGCCTATATTTGGTATAGCCCTCCCTGGTCAAAAATGCACCAGCCGCTACTGGTTGACATCAACAACCATGTTATTCCAAATGCCTCTTGTGGGGGTATCACTTAGCGTCCGTCACGTGTTACGTCCGTAACATGAAAAAAAATGCTCTATCCATACCTCATGTTCGTGATAAGTTCCTTGATGGAATCAAACAAGGTCCTGTAGTCGCCAGCTAGGACTGACCACTTGAGGTGGTCTTTGGTGTTGATGGCCAGAAAACGGGCTGTCTGGATTAGACCAGTGGAGCTCTCCAGCATGGTCCGAGCTGCCGCCGCTACAATGTGCTCCATGGGTGTGTGACCCTGGGATGAAGAGGAGGCAGAGAAGATGGTATCTGTTTTTAAAGCATATTTTGTGCTAATATTCGCTCAATATAATAATACCACAGAATCAGAACTTGCATGGTATTGCTAGACAGATCTCAAAACCCAAAAGTAAATGGAGATAGGGGGCTCTAAATTTGCGCTAGCACAGGACCAGTGGATGAATTCGCAAGTGAGGGTATGGCAACTCCGGATCCCCCTGCACCTGATTGGAAGAAAAATTCGGAAACATAGGGAACCATTTTTTCCCCAAGATGGGTGGGGTGGTGCAGCTCAGGGTGAGTCCATACACATGTACAGTACAAATGTGGTATCCAATTTAGTATCCATCACACCTGCCATCTCCCCCCTTTGATTACCTGAAATCTGTCATCATTGATATTACCCTGTATGGGGGGGCGGGATTAGCGTGATGTAAACGGTGCAGGTTTGAAGCCGAACTCGCTGGCTAGCACTGTGTTTGATGTATGACTGGAGGCAGCTAGTTATTATGTTGTTAATTATTATTTTATTATTATTTGGGACGGCACGGTGGCTCAGTGGTTAACACTGTTGCCTCACAGCAAGAAGGTCCAGGGTTCGAACCCCGGTCCGTCCCAGGTCCTTTCTGTGTGGAGTTTGCATGTTCTCCCCGTGTCCGTGTGGGTTTTCTCCGGGTGCTCCGGTTTCCTCCCACCATCAAAGAAAGACATGTATGTTAGGGTTAATACACCTGTCAGTGCCCCTGACCAAGGTACTGGCAAAATAACTGGAGTTGGTCCCCGGGCACTGCACAGTGGCTGCCCACTGCTCCTAGTTCTAGGAAGGTTCCTAGTAGAGGATGGGTCAAATGCAGAGGATGGGGAAGGGGATAAATAGGGGATAAATAAAGGATAACTTAACTTAACTTAACTTAACTTAATTAATTCATTATTATGTTGAGTATTCCACAGATTATTCTAGCATACTTTGCTTTATTAAAGAGCAATAATTAACATTCTATAATTAAATCTCCAGTATAGTCTAAGCCTACATTGCTGTGTGTGACTAGACTTGTACACATCAATGACAGTGTTATCGTTGATCAATTATGTAATACCTTTCTTTAATAGTTTATAGTTTGTTTTATGAAGATGCAGACAATACTGTTCAGCTAATGTAGAACTACAATGAATATAACTGAAAGAGAAATATAGTACTATCACTAACTACAAAACAAAGACTAAGCTAATACTGACATTAACGAGCAGTAGCTACTGTGAGGTGGAGAGCCAGAGAGGGGCAGATCGTGATTCAGACTGAAAATCCAACACAACCTTAGAGGGTGGAAACAATAGACCCGCAGCCAGACTGTGCAGGGGATTGGCTGACGGTGGCTGCCTGTCGAATGAATGAATGAATGAATGAATGAATGAATGAAAATTTTATTTACGTGTCAGGACAATTTACATGACCCATCCCACATGGGATTATCAGACACATCAACATACAGTTATTTCCATATCTATTACGGTGCTTGAACAATACAAAACCATACAAACACACACACAGCAGCACGCGGCATCAGCAGCAGAACACAGATTTAACTACAATGTGTATTAAGTAAAATATATGAATTATCTATCATATGTCATCTTTTTCCTCCTATCCCACGCATGAGAGATATATTCGGAAAAAGCAAAGATGTTGTCAAAGAGAAATTCAAGTATGGCACCTTCTTCAAAATCTAACAGGTTTAACTCAGGGGAGTGAACTTTTTTTTTTTTGCCTGTCAGTCAGCATATTGACGCTTTCACGCTTACATTCTTACATCCTGTCCAGTACATAATAATTGGACTCTTTGGCGGCTGAGGTTGTTTAACACCACTGCCCTAAACTAACACAAAGTAAAGGAAATGTAAATTTGTTAAAACACAAGGGCCGTATGTTTGTGAACCTGATACATGTTAATCCAGCAATATCTTCTCACATACTGTAGTGTAGGCCAACAATGTCTCATGATGCAGCCAAGAATGCTCTGAGGTGAAGCACTGACACAGTGAGATGATCTGCATCATCTCTGCTCACAGCTCCTCTTAATTGGTGGCCCATTGGAATGTGGGCGTTACCCTCTCACACCTGCCTCTCTGAGCAACAATGACTGCGTTTACATGGACTTGAGTATCCCGGTTATGAGGCTTATCCTGGTTTTGATCATATTCTGGATATGGCGTTTACATGGAAGAGAGAGAAAGCAGGTTACTCATATCCCTGTATAGATGATCAGTACTAGTATCCCGGTTACTGATCACTGCATGCTATTTGCGCAGGCGCCTGTGATCGTTACACCGGGGTCATTCTTCTTCTTCTTCTTCTTCTTATTATTTGCTTATATTTGGTGCGTGTGACGTGACGTCATTCACCTTTTTTGGGCCAAGACGTGGGATTCCCTTGGATTCCGTCTTCATGGTGGAGTATCCCCGTTTGCGCGCAGCGCGTGGCTTTTGCTTTCATTTTAGTCACAACACCTTCGTCCTGTAGTCTGTAATAGGGCAGCATTTCGATGCTTTCTCCTATCTAAGCTGGCAAGCATTTAATTCTTTCATCACCGAAAGACAAAACTCGGCAAAACTCCATTTCCTCATCGCTCCAGAAGTGAGACTTGGCTGAAGCCGCGCCTGCGCAGGTAGTCTGCTGCGGTCAGAAAGCCGGATAAGGTATATACATGCAGCAGTATCCCAGGTTCTTTCGGAGTACTCCAGCTAGCATAACCGGCTTTCTCAAAACCGGGATAAGGACTTATCCAGCTTTCTGAAACCGGGATATGATGTTTACATGAGCAAACACAAAAACGGGATACTCCAAAACCCCGACAGTAACCAGGATACTCAAGTCCATGTAAACGCAGTATGAGTGTGAGGGGGGAGGTTGATCTGTTCAAATGAAATGAAGTTATAATAACATTATAACTAAAGTTCGGGAACAAGGCCATGCCACAACTAACCACTCAGTCAATCATTCAATCAGGCAATCCCTTGCTCCGCCCGGATTCAATCATTCGCTCCACCTATATATACGCCCCAAACCAAGATCCTTTCTCTCGTCTCAAGACCAAACTCATTCCGAGTTTGACTACGACAGAACAACACGTCCAGCTTACCTGATCGCCATGGAATCCGAGCTCCAGCTCTGTGCCTCCGACAGCGATGACTTGTATGGTACGAACCCGTCATTGGTCGCAACTCCCTCGCCTCTGATCCGCCGTGCTGGCTCGTCTCGTCCTCGCTCCGCGATACACATCCCGGCTCCTCCACAGTACGTACAATCCTACAGCAATCCTAACGTCATTCCTCCCTCACCTCAAACTCGCTCTGCAGAGTCCCAGAGAGGGAGAAGGCGCCACCGTGATTCCCATCAGCCGCCCAGCCGGTCCAGGCATTCATCGCCGCCTAGCCAACACCGTCAATCTCATAGTAACATGTAGCACTTGTGTACCCCTATGAGCTAATAGGTTTAGTGCTTCCCGAGTTCTTTGCCTATGAGTCTATATAGGACTTTTTCCCTTTAGGTTTTTTGTTTGATTTATCTTTGTATTAGAAATGCCCCTTTAATAATGACAGTGGAGGGGACCTGTAAATTCAAGGTAAGTGCCCTTTAAATTATAATTACCTCTACTGTACTCTAAATACTTACTAAACAATGCCCCATTAATATACCTTATCCTATAGACTAATGTATAATGTATCCTCAATGTGTTTCTAATCCCTAATAACTATAGATACTAATTATATTTCTCCCCCTTTCTCTTATAGGAAATACCCTCAGGTAAGTGAAATACACTGAAAAGTAATAATATCACGCTACCAGGTAAGTATAGAAAAATATAAAACCAGAATTTAATTATACAATGGCCTAACAAATAATAACAGTGATAATAATACTTTGTTTCTTTTTTCTTTCAGGATGTAAGCAACAATGAAATGAAACACTCCACAAAAGAAATGCTATTCACAGCTATGAATACCCTCAGAAATGGTAATAAACAAATAAACAATACACCAGTCCTGTACTGTAAGGTGTATTGGTACCTGTGAATTTACTGTCCTGCTTTCAGAAATCAGGCCTTCAATATTACAAAATCACCTCACAGATGAAATGTCAATACTAAAAGAAATATGCAATGGAAAAATGCAATAACAAAATAAATCATCAAACAGCATGTACTGTAATGTTTGATTACTTATAATGACTATCAATAACACCAGTTGTAAAATAAACAATTATGTGGGCCCACCTTGCATACACCACGCACACACACACACACTTAGCTGCAACTGGCCAATATACACAGTCCCCGCAAAGCACACAAAATTACTTATCCCACCCCGTTGCAGTACTGCGCTTTTGGTGTGAGTTCCCTGCGGCTGGCAGAATAGCCTCTTCACTCTTTTCAGAGCCAAAAAAAATACACACGGACTGTACCTGAACAGGTGGTGGCGGGCTGCGGGCAAATGAATCAGACGGGGGACAGGTGAGTGAAACTCCCGTGGCCAGAGAGAGAGATGTGGATATCGGGCGCAGTCCTTCTGTGGAGCTGGGCTGAGAAACGGGAGAAATCCACCGGTGTCCGCTTTACTCTGCGCTTCTGTCAAACACAGTGCTGACGCTGGTCTCTCGTGCCGGTTAACTAATGTGGACTCACTGATCTGGCGAGAGCCAGTTAACACGACATACCCACTGACTGAGCTAATCAGTGGAGAACGGCTCCGCTCTTCACTATCCGTGAACGGTGGACAGACCGCTCTTCTTCCAGCAAAGTTCTTAAAAGTCCTTAGTAGCTTGAGGCCACCTCCATACCACCTACCAGTGCCAAACTTCCACACGCTAGGCAGGAGCAACGCCAGCTAACTAATACTTCTCTAAACTTCTGCAGTAAATTCACGCAATGTCTCTCCTTTCACTCCCAGATCAGACTGACTCCAAAACTTTCTCCTCTCCCGAAAACTCCGTAGCTCCGCCCTCTCCCTGCGCCACTCCACCAATCCCCTATGCCCGTTTTACCGCAGTCTCTGTTGTGCCCACCTTTGCGGCCACATCCCTCCAATCACAGTCCCGCTCCGTGAGAACTGCATTAATGAACTCCTGGTGACATGTCTTGACATGCCTTCCAACCAGGCTGGCTAGCAATGTACATTGGCAAACCCTTTGGCAGTCCTTGGGTGTACTGTCCCACTTTTGGTAGTCCACAGTGGTGGACAATGGTGGCGTAGCCACCCAATGGCTAAAAATTCACTTCAACGTTCAATTCAATAAAATAAAAATACAATAATCACACAGCAGGTAAATATAGCAGGTAAGTAATAAAATAAATAAAACAACACACATACATACATACATACATACATACATACAGGTACACAACAGGTAAGCATTTGGCAGGTCAACTGGTATGGTAAGTAAACAGGTAGGTATATGGTATTGCAGTAGGTAGGTTGACAGTCACATGGTGGTTCATAATAAAATAAAAGAGCTTGAAAAATTAGCTTTTACTTAAAATAAAATGTAAAAAACTATAGCTAACCCCTAATTTAACCCTGGGTTACAAACATCATTGTCGATTCTCTTTCCACACACCAGCATCCAGCAGCCGACAACATTCGCAACTGGACAGTTGCCAGCCTGCAACGGGCCCTTCGCATAAACAAGGTACCATTTAATCGCACAGACAATAAAACAAAACTGTTTCGGCTACACTCAGATTCTCTCCGCCATTTTCCTCACCACTCTGTACCCACTACCAGCACGCATGCGCCTCCCGGCGTACGTCAAGCCGCCGTCGCGGCGATTTCAGATGACGTCACCACGCCGATCTACGGCGCAGGGCAAGCGGCAGCCATTCCCGCAGCCCTCAGTCAGGAGGTTCAGATTGTCCCTCCTCCCCCTGTGCCTGCTCCCTCTGTTTCTGCGCTATCTAACCTCATTGCCTCATTTCTATCATCCCTATGTCCGCAGGCTGCACTATCGCCCCACGCACACGCATCCCCTCATCCCAACATCCTTTCTTCTCCACTTCCTTCTGCTAGTGTTGTCTATCCACCAGCTACTGCGGCTCATCTAGCCTCCATAACAGTTCCACCAACCAACACTCCATTTCCTACTAATCTGTCCTTTTCCCCCTCCCTCCCCCAAACCCTACCCCCCCCCCCCCTTCCCCATCACCCAAATGTATATAACCCTGTCAGTTCTGCTCCCTCAGCTACAGCGCCACCTGCAGCTGGTTTTTCTGTCATGCCTACAGCTCCACCATCAGCCAGCTTTCCAGCCCATCCCACAGCGCCACCTACAGCCGGAATATCATCACTCTTGACAGATCCACCCGCAGACAGCCCATTCACCCTTTCCACCGCCCAACCTCCAGTCCAACCCTCAGCACCACGCCCATCTCCAGTTTCATCCACTCTCAGGCAGCAAATCATTGCTGGTAATTACACTGACCTTGCAGAATTACTCCAACCTTCCACATCCCTTCACCATGCACCCAGGGAATTACAATGTAACATGGGCATCATACAGCTAAAACACCCACACCCCACCCGCTCCAGAGAACTCACATCTACAGAATTTGCCTTTGCCTTCTCCATGTACCGTGACATTATCTGCTCTGTTTTCCCCGACCGCAGGGCTGAACTTGACGAATATATGTCCATCATCCTGGATTTGGCCCTGCGGTTCGGCGGCACCGGTTTCTACACCTACCATATCCTCTTTTCATCTCAGGCAGCAGGGCGCATTAGCCAATTTAATTTGGCCACTTACTGGGGCTCCCTGGACCCAGAGTTATATTGCAGGGTTTTTTCCACACGCTCAGCCATGGCATGCGATCATTGTGGTGCACCATCCCACCCCGCCTCAGCATGCACCATTACTGCTCCACTTCCACGGTCCTTTGCCCCCACATCACGCACCTCAGCTCCTGCCACACGCCCATTCCCCACTGCCAACCCATCAGTCTTCTCTCGACTCTCTGCAGGTCCACCCCCTTCCATCACTCCTAAACCCGAAAACTCCCAGCCTAGCTCCAACTTCACCGGAGTTGACAAAAGGGGCAGACCCATCCTTTACCAAGGCGGCAGGATGGTCTGCAATAATTTTAATGATGTTGGGTGCTCCCAGTCCAGCTGCCGCTTCCTCCACACCTGCTCATTCTGTGGCGGTGCCCACTCCAGGCCCACTTGCCCTCACAACCCCACCAAGCACGCAGCCTGACAACTACAACACCTAAGCACACCCATCAATATTAACGCCTTATCCATAGCCCTACAACACCACCCTGATCCAGAATTTGTCCACTACCTCATCCACGGTTTCACTCATGGTTTCCACCCAGGCATGCAGGTCATCCCAGACTCCTCCCACACCTGCCATAACCTTCAGTCAGCCCTCACAGACCCCAACACAGTCGACAAATTACTCACCAAGGAAGTCAAAGAAGGTTTTATGATCGGCCCATTCAACACCCCTCCGTTTCCCATCCACCGGATCAGCCCAATCGGCATCGCCACCAGAAAATACTCCGGAAAAAAGAGACTCATAATTGACCTTTCATCCCCTCACGGCTCTTCCACCCCATCCATCAACAGTCTCATACCCAGTCCAGATTTCTCTATGCAATACTCTACCGTCAATCACGCCATTTCACTCATCCGTCTGGCAGGCCAAGGGGCTTGGTTAGCTAAAGCAGACATCACCAGTGCGTTCAAAGTCCTGCCAATACACCCAGACTTTTGGCGTTTCTTTGGCGTTTTTTGGAAAGGTGCCTACTACTTTGCTGTCCGCCTCACTTTTGGATGCAAAAGCAGCCCCAAGATTTTTGATTCCCTCCCCGAAGCCCTCTGCTGGATCCTCACCAACAACCACAAACTGCCATACATCGTGCACCTACTTGACAATTTCCTCATCGTCACACCACCATCTTCACCCCCAGCATACGGCCTGACAACACTAAAATCTTCTTTCTCCGACCTGGGAGTTCCTCTCTCAGAAGAGAAAACAGAAGGTCCCACCACTTCCATCGAATTCCTGGGTATCACACTAAACTCCATCTCATTCCAAGCCTCACTGCCCATTGAGAAAATCCATCGCATCTCACTGTTCATATCAAACTACCTCCTCGCTGCCACGTGCACCAAACGCCAGCTCCTCGCCCTGCTCGGGCACCTCAACTATGCCATCCGCATTATACCCCAAGGACGTTCCTTCCTCTCTCACCTCTTGTCCATAGCTGCTGCTGCCCCAAACCTACACAACCACATCACCCTGGACAACGAATGCAAAATGGAACTACGGCTTTGGCAGCACTTCCTATCATCCTGGAATGGCGTCTCTTTCTTCTATGATGACCATGTCACCCAACCAGAAGACATCCAGCTCTTTACAGATGCAGCGCCATCTATTGGTTTCAGCGGCTACTACGGAGGGAGGTGGTTCGCTTCCAATTGGCCAATCGAGTTTGGCCTACTCTCTCCCTCCGCCGCTCTGCACGAGCTGTATCCCATCCTGATAGCAGCACTCCTTTGGGGGCACGAGTGGTCCAAAAAGGCTATCCTAATCCACACAGACAACACGGCAGTAGTAGACATCATAAATAAAGGACGATCCCAATCACTTGACATCATGCAGTTCATGCGCAAGCTCACCTTGATCTCGGCACAGCACCAGTTCATCATCCGCGCAGCCCACATTCCCGGTTACCAAAACTCAATCGCTGATTCTCTGTCCCGTTTTTCATTCCAGAAATTCAAACTCTTGGCTCCAGACTCCGACTCCCAACCCACTCCAGTTCCACCGTTTTCAGCCACCATCTTCAACTAACCCCTCAGCTCCAGCACCTTACCTCAGCATCCCAACAAGCCATCCTCAACAGCTTCGCTCCCAGAACACTGTCATCATACCTCACAGGATGGAATTGCTTCAAGACTTTCCACACACGCCACAACTTGCCATTTCCCTCCCTGGACGTCTTCTCCATCTCAAACTTCATCACCTACGCACATTCTTCTCTCCATATCAGAACTTCCACCATCCACGTCTACATCAGTAGCATAAATTTCTTCGTCAAACTACTCACCGGCGCCCCATGTCCATCCATCTCCCATTCCCACATCAGTATGCTGATCAAAGGTCTCAGAAAGTCAGAGCCACTACTTCCCCCAAAACGACTACCGCTCACTTCTGACCTCCTCACTCGATGCATCAGCACCCTCCGCTCAGGCTACTCAGCCCCTCTTACCGACGCCACTCTCGAATCCATGTTCCTGCTGGCTTTTTTCGGCTTCCTGCGATGTTCGGAATTCACCTCCACCACTTCCACCTACGATCCGACTCGTCACGCAAGCCTCTCTGACCTCACAGTTCATACCTCCGACTCCCTCATCTACAACCTCAAGTTCAGCAAAACAGACCAACTCGGAACATCACATCCCATCTTCCTGTTTCGCCTCACTTCCTACCTGAGTCCTTATGAACCGCTATACAACTACCTCAACACCCGACTAAACCGCCACACTTCACTCCAAGACCCCCTCTTCATCACAGAATCCGGGGGAATCGCAACCAGCTCCTGGTTCCACCACCATCTCCGTCAAGTCCTCTCAAAATCAGGAATATCACCTGAATTATATTCTGGACACTCTTTCCGCATCGGAGCTGCCTCTTCAGCCTCCAGGCAAGGTATCCCTGATCACACCATCAAAGTCCTCGGCCGTTGGTCATCCCAAGCCTACCACAGCTACATCCATAGCAACCTCAGTGACGTCCGTAACGCCCATGCTCATCTCAGCAAATGAAGTTATTTTGGGGATAAGATGGAGCCATCAAGACCATGAAGATTCCATCGCCGAGGCAGTTCCCCCATCCAGAGTCTCACTCCCTGGTTCCTCGAGACATCTACTCATACTTCCTCCAAGTCATCCATTCATTCCTCATCCCTTCATCCCTCATCCCTTCATCCCTCATCCCTTCATCCCTCATCCCTTCATCCCTCATCCCATCCCCTCATCCCATCACCCCCTCCCCCCATCCCTTCCCTCATCCCTCACCCCCTTATCCCTCGACCCTTCATCCCTCATCCCCTCATCCCTTCATCCCTCAACCCCTCCCCTCATCCCATCAACCCCTCCCCCCATCCCTTCCCCCCATCCCTTCATCCCCATTCCTCCTCCTAAACAAACTATCAGTTATTTGTGGCTTGGCCATAGTTAGTGAAATGAAGTTATAATAACATTATAACTAAAGTTCGGGAACAAGGCCATGCCACAACTAACCACTCAGTCAATCATTCAATCAGGCAATCCCTTGCTCCGCCCGGATTCAATCATTCGCTCCACCTATATATACGCCCCAAACCAAGATCCTTTCTCTCGTCTCAAGACCAAACTCATCCCTCCCACCCAACCCCTTAATCTTCTATCTCAGCCTAGGAACCACCAGGGATAAGATGGAGCCATCAAGACCATGAAGATTCCATCGCCGAGGCAGTTCCCCCATCCAGAGTCTCACTCCCTGGTTCCTCGAGACATCTACTCATACTTCCTCCAAGTCATCCATTCATTCCTCATCCCTTCATCCCTCATCCCTTCATCCCTCATCCCTTCATCCCTCATCCCATCATCCCTCATCCCATCACCCCCTCCCCCCATCCCTTCCCTCATCCCTCACCCCCTTATCCCTCGACCCTTCATCCCTCATCCCCTCATCCCTTCATCCCTCAACCCATCCCCTCATCCCATCAACCCCTCCCCCCATCCCTTCCCCCCATCCCTTCATCCCCATTCCTCCTCCTAAACAAACTATCAGTTATTTGTGGCTTGGCCATAGTTAGTGAACTGGACAAAAGTTTTCAGGTGTGGGTGGCTTTGGCCAAAACTGCTCGCCATATTAATGAATCTGCTTAAGTTCAGGGGAATTTAAATGTATTTGGGTTTGCATTTCAGTAAAGGAGAGGTCAAGGATTTGTTCAAAAGCAAGGGTCATTCTATGGCCACATGGATGTGAATGTATAGCCTCCTGATAAATGTAATAAATGTCAATCCAGCCATATATTTTCACATAATACTGCAGTGTAAGACAACAATGTCACATTATGCAGCTAAGAATGCTCTAATTAAAAATAAAACCCGTATTTTCTACTGGTGGTTCTCAACCTGTGGTATGTATGGGTTCCACTGGTGGTCCGTGGGGCTCCTCCCTCGCAGAGTTTCATACTGTTTGGGGATACGTTCTGAGTTGTAGGCCTTCTTGTAAAAGGGTTCAGTGAGATGATACTGCGTGCACCGACTCTGCTCACTCACAGCTCCACTAATTCATTGGCCATTGGTATGCACGGGCGTAATCTCTCTCCACTGGACCAAAAGTTTGAGGAGGAGACATTTTTGTTGGTTCCTTCAACTCCATTTTTACAGTGGCCTTGCACAGGTGTTTTAATTCCTGCCTTTTAGACACCAAATGGGTGAATTGGGTGGGAAGTGAAATAGAGTACTCCCGATCTCCTCACAACGAACTGGCGCAAAACTGGCACCATAGAACTTGCCCCGCTAGCCGGGCGCTTCTCGCTCATACTGAGCATACATATAGTTGCCGCTTCCAAATTTTTGCATAAAATCCACTTTTCTGTCTTTGAAAAACCGAAAATCATTCATCTGGAGCAACCCGGAAATACGACTCACTGTTTACTCACTAATGCCCCCTACACTTCCGGTTGCTCCAGATGAATGATTTTTGGTCCACTGCCTACTCTGATTTTTTAGATCACCAAGGCAAGGAACCTACAACCCGGACAACCACTACCGATACCAACTGAGGGATCGCACCCCCAGACAGACACAGTCAACCCGACAGTGATCAATGTCTCAGGTATTCCTCTTTCTGTCAATTGCATGTCTATCCTTTCTAAAGGCCTGTCATTTGCGCCCACACATTCAACAACTGAATTATAAAACAAAAGTGGACCAATTTAAGTTTTACAGAAACCTCCATTTAAAGGCTTGGTACAACCATAATCCTCACAGTACTGTGTCCAGAGCCTTGCCTAATTCAGAACATGTGACAGCCTCCAGTCCATTCAAACCTAAATCTACATTATTTCCCATTAATAACAATGCATGCCTCACAGCCTTCACAAAGAAAGTAACTCATGACGTTGAAAACCTATTTCAGAATGGGACCAGGAGGCATCAGAAATCCAACCTCACAAGGAGTGAACACCAGGCATTGCAGTGGCTTAAGGACAATGATAACAAATTGGTTGTGTCATGACCCGGCTCGTGAGCCATGACAAAAAGGGAGACACACAGCATTGCAAGTATAAATAAGAGTTTTATTACTCCAAAATTAACCAAAATGTGCAACAAAGAGTCAAAATGTACTATGGAGTGTGTAAGTCAGTGATATCAGTGTGTCAGCTGTTGGATGAGTGGAATGTAGTGAGTGCAAAGTGTTGTAAAGTGCAAACTAGAAACTAAAGAACTAAAGAACTAAAGAACTAAACAAAACATGGTGCTGGCATGGAGAGGGAGAGAGAGAGACTGAGGTCTGTCAGCCAGCTTTAAAGCCTCCTGGAGACTGATCAGGTACTCCAGGTTGCTCTGATTAACTCCACCTATACTGGACCTGCAGGCAATTGAAGGGGGAAACCACACACACACACACACACACACACACACACACACACACACACACACACACACACACACACACACACACACACACACACACACACACACACACACACACACACACACACACACACACACACACACACACACACACACACACACACAAAGCCCTGCAGAGCATATGCACATACACACACACACACAAAGCAGGCCCTGCAAAGCAGAGGGCCGTCACACCCTCCCCCATAGAAGCGGGGTCCCAACCCCGGAACCAGAATCCATAACTCAATAGAATTCAATCGAAAGTTATCATACCAAAATGTTCTATTAGAACAGTAAACTTAATTCAAATGTGCATTTTTTTTTTTTTATACAATCGAAATTCAACTGTTGCTTCTTCTTTTTTTTACTAGCAACTTTAAATAAATCAGGAAAAACAAAACAATCAACACTGTTTTTAAAGTTTGGTGTAAACTAGATATATATTTTTTACTAACAATTTTTTTTTCTAAACAGTCATAATCGTAAATGCTTAACTTCAGTTAGTAGCATAATAATAAGTCAAACATTTGCTAACCAACCTGATTACTGTCACCCACCATCACCTTCTACTCACCCTCCCATCAGCAACCTGGTACCAGTAAGAAGCAATTTAAGATGGGAGGAGAAAAAAGAATGAAGTGGGATGAACAGAAAACAGGCATGGTTAAAACAAAAAACAAACGCGCTATTTATTCATAAGGAGCTCTGGACAAAGCGTCCGCCACAACATTGTCAGAACCCTTGATGTAACGGATCTCTAGCCAGTACGACTGTAACAATAGCGACCATCTGATCAGTCTCTGATTTGGACACTGCAGAGAATTGAGAAAGGTTAAGGGGTTATGGTCGGTGTAGACCACGACAGGCACAACACCAGAACCCACATAGACATCAAAATGGATCTGTTCAATGAAGTGAGTTTTTGTCGGGACGTCACTAAATAGACAGAAAAATGATTTGATCAGCTTAATCAAATCCGCTTGATGTGATACTGATAAATGATCCAGCAACCCCTCTAGGTTGTGCAAAGACTCAGAGTTTTTTAACCGACCTTGCAGCACAGCAGAGCCATCCTCCACCTCAGCATCCACAGTCTGTGGGACAGAAAACACAGACACCCTCCCCAAAAAAACACGCCGGCCGTGTGCGCTCCGGAGATGGGAGTTCCACCTGGGATGACTCGAGGGAACGACAGAAATAAGGCTTTAATAAATTCACATGGCAGAGTTGAGTTGCCTTTCTGCGCTCTGGAGTGGCTATGATATAATTGTGTTCAGACACCTGTTTTAGGACTTTGTGCGGGCCAGTAAATTTCGCTTGGAAAGGCGAAGTGGTCATGGGTAGCAAGGCGAACACCTGATCACCGGGTCTAAACACTCGGCGTTCAGACCGACGATCAAACAGCTTCTTCATTTTTCCTTGTACGGATGACAGATTTTTCTTTGCCAGCTCTCCAGCCACATGCAGCCTATGCCGAAAACCGTTTACATAGTCAGTGAGATTTTTGGGTGGATCTGCCACTTTCCATTGATCATACAGCAGCGTCAACGGGCCACGCACTGTATGCCCGAACACCAGCTCGTTTGGACTGAAACCAGTGCTTTCCTGCGTCACTTCCCGAGATGCCAACATCAGCCAGGGCAACCCCTCCTCCCAGTCTCCTCCCATTTCAGTACAGTACGCGCGCAACAATGACTTCAGTGTCTGATGAAATCGTTCCAACGCTCCCTGACTTTGCGCGTGATAGGCCGAAGCCTTGTTGTGCTTAACACGCAGTTGTTTTAACACTTGGGAGAACAAATGGGAGGTAAAGTTGGACCCCTGGTCAGTTTGAATAATTTTCGGAATACCGAAAACTGAGATGAACTGGGTAAGTGCGCGCACCACAGACCTTGCAGTTATCGTGCGCAATGGATACGCAGCCGGATAACGCGTGCTTTGGCACATCACTGTGAGGAGATAAACTGCACCCGAACGAGAACGAGGCAGTGGACCCACACAATCAATGATTAAATGCTCAAAAGGTCGGCTAACAGCTGGGATAGGGAACAAAGGAGCAGGCTTGATAGTTTGATTGGGTTTTCCAGTCAGTTGACATGTGTGACATGATTTAATATGTGTAGCCACATCCTTTTTCACACGCGGCCAAAAGAAATGCCGCAGGACCCGATCATATGTTTTCCTGATACCCCAATGTCCCGATTCGTCATGAGCCACTTTAATAACCGACCCACGGAATTTGGACGGCACCACAATTTGGACAATGGGGTCTCCGACAAAACTGTTACCATGAGGCACCCATTTTCTGACCAACAGGCCGTTGTGCATGAAATAACCCCAAGAGCTACTTTTTACCTCCTCCCCGGAAAGCACTTGCTCCAACAAACCCCTCAGAGAAGGATCCGCCTGCTGTTCAACCTTCAGCTCTTCCTGTGAAACTGAGAGAGGTACATTAGACAGGGAAAATGCACACACTTCTGATGCATCACTCTTCCCACCACCAGACTCAGGATTGGCACGTGCCATAGAGCGCGTTACGGCACACGCAGTGAAGACCTGGGGAAAGTGCCTCTCATTTTCATCTGGCTGCTTCCTCACCAATGGAACTGAGGAGAGCACAGGAGATGGCGGCTGTACACCAGCCCATACTCGCCCCCCTGCAACGCCATTCCCCAAAATTAATGTGATGCCTTCAATTGGCAGTGCGGGACGCACGCCCACAGTCATTTGGCCTTGGAAAAGATCACAATGCAGCATGATGTGGTGAAGTGGAATGTGCAAAACGTTCATGCTCATCCCCAGAACAGGGACAGAACAACCTGCCTCACTCTTCTTAGAAAATGGCAACACTGAGGCCTGTATGAAGGAATCAAAAGCAGCTGTATCCCGCAGGATTCTGACTGGTACTTTTACCTCACTGCCCAGCAGAGAAACCCAGCCCTCTGACACAAAAGGTAAAAAAGAATCCAGTTCCCCAGACTGACTTTTCTCCTGCACCCCATCACCTGCTACATTTACCACAGGCAACTTCAGCACAGACACAGCAAGACAGGCTCCTTTCGCCTGCACTCCTACCCCATTTGATTTACCCTTCAAAGCATAACAGTCAGCTTTCACATGCCCCTTTTTATGACAATAGTTACAGATCTTTATATTATCTGAACTCTGCATGCCACTGCGCACGTCGGACTTATATGTACGGCCAGGAGAATAAACACCACTTTGAGTGACCGCCTCAAACCCAGTATTACGCGTGCGCGCTCCGCCAAAGTCACGCCTGTGCGTCAAAACGTACTCATCAGCCAAAGCAGCAGCCTCGGCAGCAGTTTTAACTTTCTGATCACCGATGTATGTGGCAATATTACCAGGCACGGAATTTTTAAACTGCTCCAGGACTATTAAGTCACACAGTTGACCAAATTTACCACCTCCAATGCGGAACACCAGCGCGTAAAATGAGCAGTCAGGTCACGGGCGAATTCGAGATGCGTCTGTTTATCACCTCTTCTCCACGTCCGAAAACGCTGGTGGTAAGCTTCGGGTACTAATTCATATGCCCTTAGCACAGTGGACTTAACCACATCATATTTCTGACTGTCTACAAAAGACAACGATGAGTACGCCTCCTGCGCTCTACCGGTCAAGACGCACTGGAGCATTAGCGCACGAGCAGACTGCAGCCACTTCCTTCTCTCCGCCACACGCTCAAACAAGGAGAAAAACGTTTCTGGCTCCCGTTCATTAAACCTGGGCAATAATCGCAAATTACCCAAGATATCAAAATGATCTGCTGACTCAAACCAAGCCCGGAGCTATCCAACTCCTCAGACCTGTCAGCATTCATTTTACCATCTCTGATCAAATCCAATTTGTATTTCTGTAAGGCTACTTTTTCTTTCTCTGCCTCACACCGCAACTTTTCAAATATTATTTGCTTCTCAATCTCGGTCTCCTGCTTCCTTTTCTCGTGTTCAATCTCAGTCGCCTGCTTCCTTTTCTCGTGTTCCAACTCGGTCTCCTGCTTCCTTTTCTCGTGTTCTAACTGTAACTCAAGCAACTCTTTTTGCTGTTCAAATGTTAAATTACTTGCAAAAACAGGCGGAGGCAAAACAGAAATTTTACGAGGAGAAACCTCCTCCGGAGTAGCAACCAAAATATTCATGTCGCACAGATTTACCTTCAAAATACTTTTAACAGTGTCTTTTAACCTTCTATCAGAAATCTCAATTTCATAGTGACTCGCAATTTTTAATAGCTGCTCTTTGGTACACTTGTCCAAAAACCCCTCCGATGGAGATTTAACAAAATCAGCAACTAGATCAGACATTTTTTATTTATTTTAAATTTATCCTATTTATTATTTTATTTTTATTATCCACACCAAACAAAAATGCTCCCTCTCTCCAAATGCCTTTAGTCAAAGTAACTGTAAATGTCAAAATGAACGGTGCCGAGGTTCAAATCACCCCAAACAGTACACAAATCCCCTCTACTCCCACTATTTTATCCCCCTAATCTTAACTCCTCCCTAGTCTTCATGGGAAGTAATGGTGGGTAGTTACACGCTAGCCAAGACAAGGAACAATTAGAGATTGCCTATTGTCGTGACCCGGCATGCAATGACGCTCTGTCATGTCATGTCGAACTTCGTGGGTCGAACATAATCAAACCCGCTAGCTGGTCAAGGCAACTACTAACTAGCAACCCCACCATCGGACTAGGGATGCGATCCCGAGCAAAATTCATACGAACAGAGCTCAAACCATTTTTTCGCAGCACTACCAGGTTGAAAAAAATGCCCAACGATCCTAAAGAGGAATCGCCGCTATACCTACAGAGGACGTGTGCACCCACAAAAAAAATTGCACCTATTTGACACTTACCTTAAGATTGCACCAAGTCTGAAATTACAAAAAAAAACACATTAATTCAGATAAATAAACCAAATCAATGCCATGTATCTCCACAGTAGCCAACAGACTACAAAAATAACCAATCAAGGTTTCAAGCTCCGTAGAGACAAAATTGACAAAACTCTATTAGCCAAATTCAACGATCTACCAGTTTTAAACCGGTCCGGACATAGCCCCCAATTTGTCATGACCCGGCTCGTGAGCCATGACAAAAAGGGAGACACACAGCATTGTAAGTATAAATAAGAGTTTTATTACTCCAAAATTAACCAAAATGTGCAACAAAGAGTCAAAATGTACTATGGAGTGTGTAAGTCAGTGATATCAGTGTGTCAGCTGTTGGATGAGTGGAATGTAGTGAGTGCAAAGTGTTGTAAAGTGCAAACTAGAAACTAAAGAACTAAACAAAACATGGTGCTGGCATGGAGAGGGAGAGAGAGAGACTGAGGTCTGTCAGCCAGCTTTAAAGCCTCCTGGAGACTGATCAGGTACTCCAGGTTGCTCTGATTAACTCCACCTATACTGGACCTGCAGGCAATTGAAGGGGGAAACCACACACACACACACACACACACACACACACACACACACACACACACACACACAAAGCCCTGCAGAGCATATGCACATACACACACACACGCAAAGCAGAGGGCCGTCACAGTTGTGAAGATGGCCGACAAAGGAGGCGCCACTGTTGTTTGGGGTAAGGACCAGTACATTGAAGAGGCTCTACGCCAGTTGAATGATCCGGTCTACTATCTACGTTTAACATCTAACCCCTTGGTGAATATGGAACATGAATTGAGAGAGCTTGTTGGCAATGCTAGGGATGAGAAATGGATCACAGAGAAAGAGCATGATTTTTTAGTACCAAAAAGCCACCGCCTTGCTGCTTTTTACATGTTGCCCAAGGTACACAAGAATGCTCTCAATCCACCATGGGAGGCCTATTATAAGTGGGAATGACACCCTGTCGGAGCCAGCCTCCAAATGTATTGATTATTTTATCAAACCATTTGTTGCCACTTTGCCTGCCTTCCTCCAGGACACAACACATGTCCTAAAAAAGCTAGATGAAATGCAGTCTATTGGTGATGCTTTTTTAGTCAGTTGGGATGTCGAGTCATTATATTCTAACATTGAACACAGTGAAGGCCTGGAGGCACTTACACACTATTTACACCAACGACCAGAGCAAAGCATGCCCCCTAGTGACT
Source organism: Poromitra crassiceps (assembly GCF_964638095.1). Lineage (NCBI taxonomy): Eukaryota > Metazoa > Chordata > Actinopteri > Beryciformes > Melamphaidae > Poromitra > Poromitra crassiceps. The sequence goes on from NC_139628.1 coordinate 12,183,440, forward strand.
TCATTGTGTCACTCACAGAATGGACCCTCAAAAACAATGTTTTCCTCTTCCAGGACAGTCTCTTCAGGCAGCAGAAAGGGACTGCTATGGGAGCAGCCTATGCCCCGAGTTATGCCAGACTTTTCCTTGGCCTATGGGAGGAGAGACATATCTACAGTCAAGCCAACCCCTTGGACAAGATAATATGGTACGGCAGATACATTGATGATTTGTGCATGATTTTCAATGGAACTGAACAAGAGCTTTTGGACTTCCATAAGTACATAAATTCAACTAATAAAACAAAGAGAAACTTTTTGGATTGTAACCCTAAAAGCAACCACCTTCCCTGGGTTGAATGATGATATTGATTTCTCTCCATTTCTCTGAGTCAGACATTGTTTTTTGTTATTGAGATATTTTGCTCAGTTAAATTTATTTGGTTCCTCTTCCTGTGAGATCTCTATGGCCTCAACTTTGTAGGCTGCACAATTGTTGCTGGTACTGTATTTAGTTCCTCCTGTCAGGTTGGAGTACTATTCCTCCAATTTCCTGTAGTCTGTGGGCATTGCATGACATTGGTCCCACCTGTGTTTATTTATTTTCTGCATTCTACCTATTTGTTCCATATTACTTCCATTTTCTTCATTTATTGGGTAGCCAATTGTTTTTAACTTTATTGTTTCCTTCTCCATCATGTATCTAGCATTATTGTGAATATTGCACGCTCCCTGTGATGCACAGGTGTATCCAGGAAGGCTAATCACTAATTGCTTGAGTGATGTCACTTATATGCACATGCATTTCTGTGTTAGACCTCTACCCTGATGAAGGCTGTATAGCTGAAACGTGTTGGTCTTTTTAGATTTAGCCATGCCACAATAAAGGCTTTTTAACTTTTCTACCTGAAACAGAGTGGCCTTGGATTTTCTTAAAGTTTTTCCTGTAATCTACTCTTATTTTTTTTTACTTTTACAAGGAACAAACTTGAACTTTTTTCTCATGCTTCTCTCCACCCTCACCAAAGAGCACCTGTTTCAGTGATTTTACTAAGGACCCACACAGCGCTTCCTCCTCCCTTCTCTCACATAATTCTCTCTTTAGTGGACCTAGTGGGGTGGAGGGGTCTTCACCGTCGCAGCATGTAGGCCAGTGATACCCTTGCGGCCTGGGGGCCAGATGCGGCCCGTGATAGGTTGCCAAGTGGCCCCCTGACCATTTTCTAATTCACAATTAAAACTAAGTCAAATAAAGTTTGACTGAGCTCCAGCTAAATTGTCAAATATTGCCTGCCGCCTTCTCATCAACCAGGCACTTATATGTACTTAACTAACTTTACTTAACCTAACAAAATTGTCAGACTAAACTCCGACTTACAACTCAAAAACCTACAATCCACTACAGAAAGAAATCTATTATTAATGTTGGTTTTTATTAACTGGCCCCTGGCCTCCTGTCATTTTGCAAAAGCGGCCCACGGCCAAAGCACAAGCAAAACTGGGCCCCAGGCCAGCACTGGAACGCCTAACTGGATTGGAAGTTTTAAACCCTCATTAATGTTTTGCTGCACCTGTATTAGTGCCTTTGAGAGACAAAATAACTGCTGTCAAAAAGGCCCATTGTAGGCCTATGGCCGTTGTGTGTGTTGAGAAGAAAGAAGAGTACGGAAATGATATAGAGATGTGATATAGGCCAGTGGTTCTCAAATGGGGGTCCGGGGACCTTGAGGGAGTTCCAGGGGGTCCCCAGCCAAAAGAGGGGGTAATTTATATTTTCGCTATAATCCCATACATAAGTAACACAATTACTATTTTGGGCATGGGTTTTATACACTTTCTGTAATAAAACATCTAAAAGCATCAATCTTATTATCATATGGGGGACCGTGGGACAAAATCCTATCAAATGGGGGTCCGTGGTCTAATCTTTGTCAGTTTAGGGGTCCCTCATGTGAAAAAATTTGAGAACCACTGATAAGGCAACTGTATGTCAGAAAAGCAAATATGAATAATATGCTGAATATCAGTCAATCAGACCCCAGCCCTTGTGGAAAGTTTGAGAAAACATTATTTTATTATTATTATTATTATTACTAGCAGTAGTAGTTGTATTGTTATTATTAATACAATTATTATTAATCAGAAACTTTATTATTTAAGCTCTTATTAATTTGTACTATGAAAGACACACACCGTTTTACAGATGTCTTTCAATAATTGACATGAACACTGATGTGCCCACAGCGTCCCAATCTGCGCTGGAGAAGAAGATGCGGGACAGGGTGCAGAAGCACACGGAGGATACCCTTGATCCACCACGAGGAAAGGTAATACTAGAGTTCAGATTTAGCACCATATTTTCACCAGACCAGATGACGAAACCAGGATGCGAATTACGGTATTTCATCTGAGTTACTGTTACCCCCCCCCCCCCACCTTCCTTTTTTAAATACAAACCCCGACCCGAGAAGAGCCATCCTGACCCTCCTACCAACCACCCAACAATTCAGGATTTGGAGAAGGAACATATCCTACTCAAGAAGGAGGTTGAGGCCCTAAAACAAAACCAGAAGGGGCTGACCAAGCTTGTGGTGGACCGTAAGGATTTATTTAACATTACGTTGTACACCTCATTTTGGAAATCCGGTTTTGCCAGTCTTGGTGTGGATTTGGCTCTATGAAATGTTATTTGGGTGCTAGGATAAACTGTCATTTGGACAAGCTTGTTACGTGAAGAAACTTGACATTTTTCAACTCTATCAGAAGCATCACCCTTTGTAATGCGATAACAAGCACATAAACAATCAATTTGCTTTAATAAATAAGCTGTCCTACTGCAGAATTAGCACTTCTTGTTAGGCAGTGCTGAGCTTGTTGCTTTGAGCCTCAGTCAATTTTGAGGTTGTGGGTTTGAGCCTCAGTCAATTTTGAACAAAGACACCCAGAGGAAAGACTGAAATGCTCTGAGAAAAACCTGTCCCCCCCCCCCCCCCCCCCAACTTCCACGGAGATATGAGCAGAGATATGACCCCTCACTGCTAGTTAGCTTAGCACTACAATGGCAGTATATGGTACAGCTGCCTACCCCCCATTCAGTCGCAAAATACACATTCCAACAGCGCCAGAAACAGTCACATGTACAGTACATGTTATGACTCATACTCACCATGCAATGAAATAATGATTTCAAAGTTACGGGAAACGGTCATTTTCGAAGTAAATCCATAGTGAGAACTAACAAAGAGGGTTCCCTCTCTAACCAAAGTTACTTCCTTGTTTGCCTGAGACGCATGCGCTGTACTGATGACTGCACACAGCCAAAGACTGCATCAGGACCCACAGGTGGGTCGCAGATTTTATTTGGGTCACTAAATACATTTTGCAGAAGTTCTTTACTGAGAGGAAATAAAAACACTGAGACAGCCCATTAACTGCATACATGCATTTATTTGGTCTAATTGATAAAGTATTTGACAATAACATGTGCATAAAACAAAGTTATGATTTACCAAACGTATATCTATTTGAAATGGCTGGTTTACCTATTCAAGATAATATAAGGCAGTAAAAATGGTCAGGAATGTTCATTTATTCACAAATTCACTCTCCTAGTCTCTTCACAATTTATAGATGGATTTAATTGACAACATAAACATTCTAAATTGCCCCTAGTTTACTTTGTGTTGCAGTGTTTGCTAATACAATAGCTGACAGGAAATAAACTAGGTTTCAAACTGTTCCCTAGCAACACAATTCAGTGAAAACCGTCTAAGGCCTATTGTGAACTGGGTCACGACTCACGATGGTTTATAATTTTTTTAAAGTGGGTCCCCAGGAAAAAAAAGTTTGGGAACCACTGGTCTACGTGCATGATACGCAGGTATACGCAGTATACCCACTAAGCTCCAGGATTTGAGTATAGCCACTTACAAATGTGCAAGGATACGCAACATTATCGTTTTGTGACAGAACTTTCACTTCAGTGATTTTGTTTTGCAAAAACCAGGTAGATAACTGCAGGGGAAGGCAGCTCCTCCATTCACAATTCACCCTGTGCATGTGAGTGCGATTTTGTCTCCCGAATCCAAATTTGAGAATATTTCTAGATATGATTTTGTCCAGAGTTCCATGACTATCTGTATTGTAGGTAGAGAGATAACAATGCAATTATGATCAAACAGTAATTCTTCTACATTCTCTAATTGTGTTAAAGGAATCCAAAAAGGTTCATAGTGTCTATACTTTACTTAGATCGTTAGATTTTCTTCTAGAGGTCGGAACAAAAACCTGTGTCTGATATAGAAGAAAATGTAACGATGTGTTAAAGGAACATGCCAACATTTTGGGAGATTCGCCTATTTGCCATATTCCTCATACAGTAAGACGAGAATATAGATGCCTTTCTCTTCTCTGTGCATGTAGTGGAAAGTGCTAGTTAGCTTAGCACAATGAATGGTAGTCGATTGGTACAGCAGCATTAGCCTGGGTAAACCCAGCCTCCACGTGACCTCTATCTATGTGCTATGGTCACGTGGAGGCTGGGTTTTACCCAGGCTACAGCGGCATACCCCTGTTCACTCACCAAAAATATACATTGCAACAGTGCCAAAATGCTCATATGTTGTGACTCGTGTAGCCTATACTCACCACTCAGCCTATGAAAATAATCAAAAATTAAGCAGAATTACGAGACACACTGGGAGGTACAGTGGTGCAGTGGTAAGCACTATCGCCTCACAGCTCGAAGGTCGTGGGTTCGATTCCCACCTGGGACGATGTGAACACTGAAGGAATGCGTGCCCGTCCGCATGTCCTCGAGTGCCCACCGCCCGGGTGGGGTCGTCAAAAGGGCCTTTCTGTGTGGAGTTTGCATGTTCTCCCCGTGCCTCCCGGGGGTTTCCTTCATATAGGAACCCCCTTCACAAAAACATGCAATATCCTGGTTGCTAATGTGGTTCCTCCTCTGGTCGTTAAGGGCGCCTGGTCAGAGGGAGGGGAACTGGTTGGAATAGCGTGAACCTCCCACGTGCTATGTCCTACCGGTGAAGCTTCCTCTGTCAGGTGAAAAGAAGCGGCTGGCTGACTGCCCATGTCTCGGAGGAAGCATGGAGCCAGTCTCGGCTCTCCCCAGATCGGCAGAGGATAGAGTAGCAACCAGGATTGAGAAATCAAGCGAGCACTAATGGGGGATAAAATGGGATAAAAAATCGGGAAAAAAAAAACCTTAAAAAAAAAAAAAAAATTACGAGACACTGTAATGATGATTGTACACAGCGCCTGTGCCTCAGTCAACCCAGCAGTAGAGGATTGACGGAAGTAACCTTAGTTGCCAAGTTAGTTACCGCTATGTATTTGTTTAGATGTTTAGAGAGATAGAGGAAGACTATACATAGACACAACATAGCTAACTGGCTGGGTATTCTTACACAAGGTCACAGAAAGGGGCGGGTGTCCATTTCCTCATTGAGGCCCCTATAGGTGACACAGAGTCCAGAGTGTACATCCAGAACAGTTCACGCTGTAGAAGACGTGTGTTGATGTCACCCAGTCGCCGTGGGAGCTGGACATGTTCAATACCGACACCAGGCCCGTATCTAGTATGACATACAGTAGCTGGTACCAGGTCCGTTTTTAGCCTGTTACATCTTTGGCGGTAGGTTGCCCAAAGGTTCTCAGTTTGGGGATGGGGATTACGTTGTCCACATTGTGCTGTGGGTAACCTAAGTATGAACTTTCACTCAGGGGACAGGCCAATGTTTACTTTACTTTACTTTACTTTACTTTATTGATATTTAGCAGACGCCTTTATCCAAAGCGACATACAACCAGGTTATAACACAGTACAGCAATAAGAAAAATAAATAACAGTTTTAGCGAACAGATGTATAAACAGCAATTTAAATTAAAACATATTTACATAGGAGCTAGAGAGGGTTTACAGGGGGGCAACATGAAGACTGAAAAGATGGGTTTTTAACTGTTTTTTGGTAGTGGGTAATGGGTAGTGATTCGGCCGTTCTTATTGAAGAGGGGAGCTCGTTCCACCATTTTGGTGCAAGATGGGGAAAAAGTCGTGATCGGGAGCTGTTAAAACCACGAGGGGGGGGAGGGGCAAGGTGTCCTGAGCTAGTGGAGGGTCAGAGTGCGCGATGAGGGATCTGGAAACTGACCATGGGTTGTAGGTGTCAGGCTTGGAGCCGGAAAAACCCAAAAGCAGACAGACAACCAGTTACGTGTCAAAAGTGAACAGAGTTTTTATTGATAGATCAAGGTGGGGCACTCCGTGTGCTCGGTGGAGGGACAGGCAAGCCGGCAGAGGATCCTGGAACACAGAGGACAGATGGATCAGGCAAACAGGCAAATCAGGTGGGCAAAAGGTTAGATCGTCAAAGTACAAAAGAATGTTCAGAACTCGTAGCGATGCTCCACTGGCTGGGTACAAACCGTGAATGGCAATGTTCCAGCATGGACTGACAGGCTGAGGCAGTATTTGTAGGGCCGTGCTGATTGGTGCTGATTGCACCCTGATGCGTGCCAGGTGTGTGGAGCCTCCCACTGGTGGCGTCATAGGCCGAGTCACAGGTGGAGTTGTGACAGTAGGTATGGTGGGGCTGTGAGGTGAACTGCTGAGTAGGCCAGAACAAGTGTTTCGAATTTGATCCGTGCAGTGATGGGAAGCCAGTGAAGTTCATGGAAAAGGGGGTGATGTGGGAGAATTTTGGTAGGTTGAACACAAGGCGGGCTGCAGCATTTTGAATAAGTTGGAGTGGTTGTATGACAGAAACAGGGAGACCAGCCAGTAGAACATTGCAGTAGTCCAGACGCGACAGGATGAGTGACTGAGTGAGAAGTTGAGCTGCTTGTCTGGAAAGGAACGGGCGGATTTTACGAATGTTGAAAAGGGCGAATCTGCAGGACCGGGCTATTGCTGCAATGTGGGTAGTGAAGGACAGTTGGTTGTCAAGAGTTGACTCCAAGGTTTCTAGCTGTTTGTGAGGGAAAGACAGTAGTGTTGTTGAAGGAGATGGAGAGGTCGGTTACAGGACAGTCTTTGCCAGGGAAAAGGAGAAGCTCGGTTTTTGCTAAGTTGAGTTTGAGGTGGTGGTTGGACATCCAAGTGCCAATGTCTGTGAGGCAAGCCGAGATCCGTGATTGAATTTGAGTGTCAGAGGGGGGGAAGGAAAGGAACAGCTGGGTGTCGTCGGCATATGAGTGATATGAAAAACCATGGGATGTGATGACGTGGCGGAGTGAAGTCATGTAGAGAAGGAAGAGAAAAGGACCAAGGACAGAACCCTGAGGGACACCCGTGGAAAGAGTGCAGGGGGTCGAAAGGGATCCTCTCCAGGAGACCTGATAGGAGCGGTGGGAGAGATAGGAAGAGAACCAAGAGAGTGCAGAGCCAATGATACCCAGGTCGGAGAGAGTAGCGAGGAGAATTTGGTGGTTGACGGTGTCGAATGCAGCAGATAAGTCGAGAAGAATGAGAACTGAGGAGAGGGAGGCAGCTTTGGCGGAAAGAAGAGCCTGAGTGACGGAGAGGAGAGCGGTTTCAGTGGAGTGGGCGGGTTTGAAGACAGATTGGAGAGGATCGGATAGGTTGTTATGGGAGAGATGAATGGAAAGTTGATTGGATACTGCACGTTCGAGTGTTTTGGAAATTAATGACAAGAGAGAGACGGGACGGTAGTTCTGAATGACAGTGGGGTCGAGGGATGGTTTTTTCAGTAGGGGATTCACCCGTGCAGTCGGAAAGACACCAGAGGATAGAGAGGAATTAATGAGGGAAGTGAGAAAGGGGCAGATGTCGGGGGAGATGGATTGAAGCAGGGAGGAAGGGATGGGGTCAAGAGGGCAGGAGGTGGCACGGTTTGATGAGATGAGTTTCAGAACTTCTTCGGAGGAGAGGGGAGAGAAGGAAGAGAGACAGGAAGTAGGCGGTGGAGAGATTGGATTGATGATAGGAAAGACTGGGGGCGGGAAGGATGAACTGATGTCTTGAATCTTTTTGGTGAAGAAGTTTGAAAAGTCGTCGGCAGAGAGGGAGGAGGGGGGAGGGGGGGGTTGAGGAGGGAAGAGAAAATGGAGAACAGTTTGCTGGGGTTGGAGGCAGAAGACTGGATTAGGGAGGTGAAGAAAGAGGTTTTAGCCTGAGAGACAGCAGCAGTGAAATTGGAGAGGATGAGGTGGTAGGCTGTGAGGTCGGTGGGGTTGTGAGATTTGAGCCAGGTTCGTTCAGCTGCTCGGAGTTTGGTGCAGTGAATTTCGGAGGGGTTCAGTTAGCCAGGGGGCGGGGGGTGAGGATCGGGCGGGTTTGGTGATGAGTGGGCAGAGGGAGTCGAGGGCAGTGGAGAGAGAGGATAGGAGCAAAGTGGAGGCTATGTCGGTTGAAAGAAGAGAAAATTGCTGGGCTGAGGGGAGGAGCGAGAGGGCAGCAGAGTAAAGGGTCGTCAGAGAAAGGGATCGGAGGTTCGACGGATGGGGGTTGGCTGGGTGGGGGGGCTGGAGATCGGAAGGGAGAAGGAGATGAAATAATGGTCAGATATAGGGAGAGGGGTGACAGTGAGGTTAGTGGTGGAGCAGGAGCGGGTGAAAATGAGGTCAAGTAGGTTTCCAGCTTTTGTGAGTGGGGGGGGAGACTGAAAGGGCGAGGTCAAAGGAGGAAAATAAGTTAAGGAAGTGGGAGGAGTGAAGAGTGGATGCCTGTATATTGAAATCGCCCATGAGAATGAGTGGTGTGTTATTTTCCGGGAAGAAGGAGAGGAGGTGGTCCAGTTGTTCGAGAAATAGGCCAAGGGGTCCGGGGGGGGGCAGTAGATGGTGATAATGAAGAGTTTGACAGGTAAGGAAACAGTGACTGCATGGAATTCGAAACTGGAAGTGAAGAAATGAGGGGGAGGTGTAACAGTGTAGGTCCAGTCAGAGCAGATGAGGAGTCCCGTCCCCCCTCCGCGTCCTACGGCTCGGGGGGTGTGGGAGAAAGAAAAGGCGGAGGAGAGAGCTGCGGGGGTGACGGTGTTCCCAGGTATGAGCCATGTTTCAGTGAGGGAAAGAAAGTGAAGGGATTGGGAAAGGGCGTGCGCTGAGATTGTTTCCGTTTTGTTAACCGCTGACTGGCAGTTCCAGAGCCCTCCTGCAAAATTAAAAACATTACAGGACTGAGGGGGTGTGGGAGTCGGTTTAATGTGAATGTGATTGTTTTTATTAATACCCTTGTTAGAAGAAAAAGTATTGGCACGGTGATAGGAAATGACAGGGCGGCGAGGGTGGGATGAAATTGGAATTGAAAGTGCTAAGTTCACAGAGCTGCCAATGGTGGGAATGCAGGGGGTGGAATTAATGGCGGGGCTTAGGTGGTGTGTAGTGCCAGTGAAATTAACAGAAGTGATAGTGATGAGAGGGAGGGAGGGAGGAGGCGCAGTGAGACCATTAGGCCAGCAGGGGGAGCCGATGCAGTGATGAGAGAGGACAGGAGAGTAGAGGGGAAGTTGACCGGAAGTGCAGGGTGGGCAGGGGTGGAGGTATGGCCTTGAGGTATGGCGAGGACGTAAAGTAGAAAAATTAACAGGAATAATTACATGGCTACAATGATGACTACTCTGAGAGGGGGCAACAGGTATATAAGCATCGGAGGGAGAAGACCTGATGCCAGCATGACCCGCATTAAATGGGAGGGGGCTATGAAAAGCAGAGCTGGAATGTTGGGCAGGGTCTTGCTGGGGAAACCGTCAGTCTAGACTAAAAGCAATACAAAACTCCTATTATTAAAACTATTTGCAAACTAACTATGTACATACAAACTAACTAACAAACTAACTATTTACACAACTGTTATTATATTCACAAGACTTTTAGTCTTAAAAGTGAAAAGAAAACAACTTTGAAAGCAGATTGATTTACCATAAAACTTAAAAACATCCTTCATCCATAATTTCAATAATCAACTCCATAACAGTTATTTTCATTGGATGACCTTATTTCTCAAATCAAATTAAAGACTAGTGCAGTGAGACTTAACCATAGCTAAAAACTATTTGCCATTTAGCCTTCTTACCTATATTTACAAGACTTTTAGTCTTATTCAAACTCAAACTGAAATTAAAACTTTGAAAGCAGATTGACTTTGTTACCCTAACAAATAAATAACAATCCTTCATCCATAGTTTAAAATAATCAACTCCATAATATTGTGACGATTTAGGTATTCGTCCAGGAACCGGGAGACTTATAGTTGGTACAGGCTTTTATTCACACTTCACACTCATGGCTCCTAGCTGTAGCTGCGCTCCTAGCTATACACACGTCCACTCATCTTCCTCACATGTCTTGACTGACCTCATGCCCAGACAGGAAGTTCCACTTACACACCGTTCCCCCCAGGAACAACCCCACACATCAGTTCCTAGCTAAACACCGAAACACCACATTACATGTCAAAACCCCGGGTCGCTACAATATTCTTTTCATTGGATGAGCTTATTTCTCAAATCAAATTAAAGCTATAACTATTGTTAGGTGCCCTAAACTAACTAACCCAGTGGTCTCCAACCTTCGGGTCGCGACCCTAAGTGGGGTCGCCTGGAATTCAAAAAGGGAGATTTTTGGGTGGGCACAGCCCACCCCTGCCATCCCCTAGAATCGGCCCTGACCGACACAGGTGAGAGAGGCCACAGTGTTTCATGAGACTGAAGTGAACAGCCACAGGGCTCTTTGAGTCATGGTTCCTGATGTTGCTTACTCAAAACTGCTGTATACAAAAATAAATGAATGGTAATAAGAATGATAAAAATAAGACAGTATATTCCCCAGGAATAGAGCCTTGTCCACCTTACTCCTCAGACTGCACGCAGTTAGCTGAAGTACAGAGTGGAAAAGATTGCCCAATCTCCGGAGAATTCGGCTTTTTATCAAAACCCACTGTTCCCTCCTACGTGGGTCTTCCTTTACCCTGAGTGACACAGTAATACAATATCAGATTACAGTTACTAAAGTAATATATGAGTATATGTCTAAAGTACAGTTTCGTTTTACCGTCTAACAATGATAAGAATGTCATGTGGTTGTTCTATCTTTGAAAAGTATGCCTTGTGGTTATTCTTTCTTCGTAAACATCTGCTGGCATTTACGTCAAGGCATTTAGTAATACCCAATTCCTCTTTTATGTCTGGCTCTCCCTGATGAGCAGTGGTTTTCCACATAGGCAAGTGCAGGGGCATTTGAGCATGTACATGACTGGTTTTACATGGGATGACTCCTTTAATGGCAAATATTTTCCCTATGTGTGATAGAATGAGAAGGTTTTGAGTGACGTTTCATTGCAACACGTTCTCACTCTGAGCACGTAGCATATTGACGCTTTGTCCCGTCCCTTGTGCGTCGCTTGTTACTAACATGGTACCCTTGAGCGACCCATGAAACGACTTGGGCTTTCCGACTAAACTCAATGCAAACCCATGGAAGTCATCTTTGACGCTTATGGCAACTGCTCCCCCATTAGCCTAACTGCTCCCCCATCAGTCAACTGCTCCCCCATTAGGGTCTGGGGGGAGGTTAGGTTTAGGCGTGGGGGGTGGGAGAGGTTAGGGTTAGGGTTAGGGTCTGGGGGAGGTTAGGTTTAGGCATGGGGGGTGGGAGAAGTTAGGTTTAGGGTTAGGGTCTGGGAGAGGTTAGCTCCTCCAGACCCTAATGGGGGAGCAGTTGACTAATGGGGGAGCAGTTAGGCTAATGGGGGAGCAGTTGCCATAAGCGTCAAAGATGACTTCCATGGGTTTACATTGAGTTTAGTTGGAAAGCCCAAGTCGTTTCATGGGTCGCTCAAGGGTACCATGTTAGTAACAAGCGACGCACAAGGGACGGGACAAAGCGTCAATATGCTACTGTACGCGCTCGGAGTGAGAATGGGTTGTTCATTGTTGACGGTTGCCTCACTTATAGTTGCCCGGTTCCACATGGGTCAGAAAAGTGGGTGGAGTAGGTGGGGGAATGGGTGGACAGTTCGCCCTCACCACCATGTTCCGGAGGTCCGGGTGTCTTTGGAAGATTATCCGTGGAGGGTGGACAAGGTGTCCTTTCAGAGAGGGAACCGTGGCTACAACATGCCAGTGTTTTCTGATGATAGAGGACATTTCATTAGAGAATACTGAACAGAAGTGATCCTGTTGTCAGTGGTTTTGGTCCTTGTTTTATTCAGACACTCTGATTGTGTTAAGTTAGAAAAACGGTAGTGGGCATAGCAGAAACACATCTCAATATAGCTATTTCAATAATATACATGGGATGATACAGTAAGGGGTTAAATGTTAATAATAAATGGTTGGGGAGCAGAAATATGTGACTTACAACATCTCTTCACAGTCCAGAAGCCACCTCCTACTACTACTCCTATAAGCAGAAGAACGCAAATGACAATAACAGCGATTCTGCCACGGTCACTGTTTTCACCATCTGAAAGAACAAAAATATGTTGGGCTCAAGGTGTGACACTGCACGTTTGTTTCCAAGATAGTGAGTTAAGAAAAGGTGCAATGATTGCTAAAGAAAAATTTAATTCCTATTGTGAGAACTTAGCTATGAATCTATACCTGAGCTGTACCCCCTTCATCATGTATTCAGAAAGAATGAAAGATCAAATGATTCATGTGACTGTAACAAATCTGTTTTCTACAGAACAGCTAAAAGGATATTTACCTGCTCTTTTGTCATCTGGCCCCTCCATCCCGCTGCTTTCGGGTTCTGTTACGTTTAGTTCTGTTTAAAAGTGACATAAACCAAAGTGTTCAATTTGCTACACAGATTATCATTTCATTCCAAAACATGATGTATCCATTCTGGGGAACAAATGGTATCCAATGGGCTAAATCTTTCAAATATGCAGATGAATGCATTTGAGGAATTCTATTCAAAATGTTCTGTAGTAAGTTTGTCATCATCTAAAGTCCATTAGTAAATATCTCTGTAATTAAAAGTGTTACCACTTTCTTTGTTAAACAAGGGCTTTAAGTCAGCTACAAATCTTTAAAAGAATGGGCTACTGCAAATTGTTATAATGTCGTGCTGTCAATCATTTCGCAAGAGCCCGTGTTCATCAAATGATGGAGCTCATTTTGGAATCAACGTCGTAATTTGGAAAGATGGGATTTCCAAAGATGGCTAATTTATAAATAACTAATAACTTCTGCTCCACAATTCATTTTAGGCCAGCAGTCATTTCTGACCATGGAGACCAATTGTTTAAATGGTGCAAAAATGTTCTTTAGCTACACATAGAGAAATATTTGGAATTTAGTGCACAGCAGCAGCAAAAAGCCAGATCTGTGTTGGAAGAGTTAAAAATCTGACTATTTTTGTTTCAATGCAATTGCACCATAATCATTTAATTGTGACTTCAATTCTGCCAAATGTGAACCACAGGAGTAGCACAGTGCTTAGTACTTACCAACAGTCAGGTCAACTATACCTGTCCTGTTTCTCAACTCTGAGATTTTATGGGATGTGTCTGGAACAAAGCATCTGTAACGACCTGTATCATTCAGCTGCACGTTGGAGAGTTTCAGTGAGATGTTTCCTCTCGTCAACTCCTCATGGAAGAGAGATGTTCTGTTTTTGAAATGTTCGTCCTGATCATCATGGCTGTCTGCTGCATTTTTATAAATGTGGACAAATCTTTTATTGTTGAACTTCCAATCCATTATCAGTTCTGTCATATCAGCCGAGGGTTCCAGGTGGCAGGGCAGAATGACATCATCACCAACTGCTGCCTCTATTGGCTGACGTGAACCAATAACATCTGGAGAAACACATATTTAGACCCATTAAAACCTGTAGTCATGACTCATCTAGTCAAGGAGGGGAAGTCATTTTAACACGTTCACTGCCATTGACGAGATATCTCGGCTTACAGAATCCAACGGTTGACTGCCAATGACGAGATATCTCGGCTTTAAAAAAAAAAAAAAAAAATTGACGGTGGGACGTGGATCAACGCTCCCCACGTCTCCTATAAAAATATTGGAGCCACCAAACGTGTCCAACCCATTCCACCGACCCACTAAGTGGCGACAGTGCTCTCCAAACTAGAGGAAGGCAAGCAAAAAGCAGTGTGAGGAAGCCATTCTCATGAAAATGGATTGGCGAAAACGCTTTCGCTTTCGCGTTTGGGAGCTGGCGGGGGGGGATTGCAAATTTGCATAATAGATTATGGGTGCAAGACACTTTGAAACACGCAGCATAAATAAGACCAGAATCGCAAAAGCTTCATCAAAGCTCTCAACCGAAACCGCAAGAAACGAGCGAGCCCATATCCAGACTTGCCGAGCGGCCGCCAGCAGACAGGAGCAGCAGCAAAGCAGTGAGCCTGGTGACGCGAGGTTACAGCAGCAGCAGCAACGAGCTTGTGACACGCCCGCTGCAGCCAAGAAGAACACACACACGGAGGGAGGAGTTTGAAGGAGAGGGGTGTTTCCTGCTGTTATGGAGGAAATTACTGTTCAAAACTATTGTTTAGATGTCTGACGTCTTACTGATGCCAAAAATGAATGGTTAAAGTGACTGTTCTATCGAATTTCACAAAAAGCTATTTATCTCAGAATAAATTTTCAGACGCTGAAACCATGCTGTATTCAACTGCTAATGCTTACATAACTACTAACTCTACAAACTAACTCTTTTAGACAGAGAAAGCACACATTCTATTAGTTCTTTTGAGATATTGTGTGTTCACAAAATCCTAACACAAACGAATCCTTGGCTCTTGAAAGATGAGCCAGAATCCTCAAAAAAAAACCTTGGCAGAAGCTAACTACAGTATTGAAAAACGGCTTCCAGTGAATGTGTTAAAGATTTTTTTTTTTTATGTATATAATTTTTATTGTTTCGTTTTCAGACATTAATTCAACAGTATAACTGCAGACGGGACAAAACCCAAAACAAACAATCCTCAAACAAGTTACATACAATGTGACATTGTCCAACTGCGAGTGTTCAATCTGAAAGGAAACATTTTCTCCCACCCGGTAAACTTAGTCCCATATCCAGTTCATGACACATACCTGTTTTAAATGATTAAAAAACAAAACAAAACAACAAAAAACAAAAACAAGAAAGCAAGTAAACGAATTCAAACTGAGACAGAAAAGAGAGGAAAAAAGAAAAGAAAAAAGAACAACAGACAAAAACAAAACAAAATAAAAAACAAAAAACATTACAACATAGTGCTTTCAACCTGTGTAAACATGTGTGCAACAATACACAAATTACAAGTTACCCGTTTCTGACCTCACCTAAGTAGTCCAGAAACGGATCCCAGATGGTCGAGAACTTTCTAATCGAGTTAGTCCTCAGAGACCTAAGTCTCTCCATGCGCACCACTGAGACCATGTCTGTCAGCCACAGCTGAAAGGAGGGTGGAGAGGGGGACTTCCAGTCTCTCAAAATAAGTCTCTTGGCAACAACCATCCCCTGTGTCAGGGACTGCTGCACAGCCATGGGGAGGAGCAATAAGGAATCCGAACAGCCTATTCTAAAGCCTACAGAGTAACCCTTAAACCGGAGGCAGAACTTGCCATTTTAAGGATTTTAACAAAATAATTTAACCTTTTTTGTGGGAAAAACCATCAGCATCAACATCCTGGAGAAATTCCAGTTGGGGTGTAGGGCAGGACACAGCACTGAGTCAGCCCTCCTGAAGGTCCTCAATGACCTTCTCCTCACCGTGGACACTGGGTCCAGCATTTGAGTGCAGCATTTGACACAGTGGACCACTCCATCCTCACTGACCGCCTCCAACAGCACCAACACCGCCCTCTCCTGGTTCAGATCCTACCTAAACAATAGAACCTATTCGGTGAGTCTAGCCAACTTCTCCCCCCAGCAAGCCAACCTCACCTGCGGGGTCCCACAGGGTTCAATCATGGCACACATCCTCTTCAATCTCTACATGCTCCCCCTCAGTCAAAGCATTACACGGCACAACATCTCCTTCCACTGCTACGCCGATGATACACAGATCTATCTCCCACTCACAACAGCTGACTCCACAGGTCTAGACCGCCTGAAGACCTGCCTGGGCAACATCAAGGATTGGATGTCACAAAACCACCTGCAGTTGAATGAGAGTCACTCAGATCTCAGTAACATGAGAAGCCTCTCCTCCTTGGTGAAACCCACTGTGAGAAACCTTGGAGTCTTGGAGTCACACAGATCTCAACTTCGACCATCAAGTAAGATCAGTGGTACAATCCTGTTTCTTTCAACTGCGCTGCGCATCATTGCAAAAATCAAATCCTTCCTTTCCCCCAGCGACCTTCAGAAAGTCATTATCATGCTCATTTTCTCACGACTGGACTATTGCAATTCCCTCTACTCTGGTCTTCCTGATAAAACCATCTATACCCCCTCCAGCGCGTCCAAAATGCTGCTGCCAGGCTGGCCTCAGGCACCAGAATGAGGGACCACATCTCCAGTTCTTGTCTCTCTCCATTGGCTCCCAGTGAGGAAGAGAGTCATATTTAAGACGCTGATGTTTGTGTACAAAGCCCTCAACGGTCTCGCCCCAGCCTACATTGAGGAACTCCTGGTCCAATCCGTCAGCTCCAGGTCCCTCAGATCAAATGACCAACTGTGTCTGAGGGTCCCGCAAGCCAAACTGGTGACAAGGGGTTACCGGGCTTTCGCAGTGATGGCGCCGACACTGTGGAATAAGCTCCCTTTGAACATCAAGTCTGCCAACACCTTACAGACTTTTAAGGCCTTGCTCAAAACCCACCTTTTTGCTCTAGATGATCACTGAGTTACTTTGCTGTGGTGTTGTGCGTCTGAGGTGTACTTATGTTCTCTGTCTGTCCGTCTGCCTGGTTCCCTGTCTCCATTGTCCTGTCTATTAATTTCTTTTCTTTTTTTTCCCTCGGGCTGCGCCCCGGACCAATGTAAAAGTTGGCTGAGGGGCGCAATATAAATGAAAATATCATATCATATCATATCATCAGACACAAATTATTATTCAAAATAGAGTATATTATACACATCTTGAAAGATGACTTTAGGGGGTCTTTAAGTTTATACATGTGCACGGGGGGGTTGTGCTCCCCCCTCCTTGTGTGCCTCCTTGTGTGTGTGACATCACTTCTGGGTCAACCGGGACACAAAATTGCCCACATTGACATTTTTATATATATATATATATATATATATATATATATATATATATATATATATATATATATATATATATATTAGGGCTGTCAAACGATTAATTTTCTTAATCGCGATTAATCGTGCGATTAACTATAATTAATCGCGATTAATCGCCTCTTTGTATCGCATGTTTAAAATGCTATTATTTTGCATTGCAAAGCATTTTTTATTAGATATTAATAATTATTACCAGTGTGTCGTGATTGGGAATCAAATGAATGCAAATAAATGTACTTTGTGATCTTGAATTTTAGATTTATTTTCAATTCAAAAATGTAGACAGGAGGTCACAAAATGTCTACAAAATGCATCTTGAATAGAAATAAATGCACAATAATTGTAAACACTCCAAAACTGATACTTCCGGCGGCGCTGTGGAGCAGTCGAAACCCAAAATGACACAGCCGAAGAAGGCTGTATCTGAGCTAAAAACTTTGGCAATTCCATGTGAATAATGGCTCGGTATTGGAAACTGAGTATTGATAACGTGTATATCGCGTGAAGCCATTGGAGCCGACCTCCCAGTGGTTAGAGGACCCGCGCATCCGAGACTCTGAAGGAAGAATGAGTGAGGAGTCTCGCGCTAGCTAGCTGGCTGCTAGCTACTTTCAGGTGATCGCTCGCCTCAAACTCGATGTACTTCGGTGATATTTTAATTCAGTTTTTCACAAGGTGCAAACTACGGCTCTTGACTTATCCACTGTGCCATTTGGGAAGTAAAACGATCCATATAAAAGCGTATTGCTGTCGTTCTCTTCCATGCCTGCCTGCACAAGCAGGAGACAGGAAACCGAACGGCTTGACTACAAGTACGGGGCGACGAAGGGACAAAATAGCGGCATGCGATTAACGCGATAAAAAAAATAACGTGTTATGATCGGCGCGCGTTAACGCTGACAGCCCTAATATATATATATATATATATATATATATATATGTCATATATGTATAGTTATTAGATAATAATATAATTATTATTATTATTATTATTGATTGGTCAAAAGATGTCAAAACTCCACGAAGAAGCAGAAGAAGAAGAAGGAGAATCATCATCATATACATCCACACACAATCTATCGTTGCATCGGCCTATGAACTGCGCCCAGCGCCCGGCGCAGCGCAGATTAGTGGGCGTGGACCAGCCCACTCTATATTTTGGTGTCGGCGCTACAGGCGGCCTTAAGCATTATAACCACGCCTTTTAAGCGTAAAATTATGCAATCTGGTCATTGGAGAAATGCAGTAAACGAATCACAAGCTTCCCTTTTAAGCTCCAATTCCACTGAGCAATCCAGTCCGGTCAGAAAAGCTCCCCCCCTCCCTTTCATCCCCATCTGTCTGTCTCCATATATAGGCTATTATTCCATATTATTATGCTTCTCAAACCAATCTAACTGCAGTTTAAATATTGCAAGCATGTAAATACGCTACACTATAGCAAGATCAAAGTGAAAAGAATGTTCTAAATGCATTGGCTAGAAAAACATAGCCTATCCCTATGTCATGATGAGATTAGATTGGTGAAAGTTTGTCCAGAATGATATCGTTTTCTCTCCCCTGCTGCACAGGTAGGATGATGCAAATAAATATACCTACATTATGTAAAGTCATTGCAGAAATGTGTTTTTATTGTAAAAGTAAATGTGAAGTATTGGAGGAGCAACATCACAGTAGGAAGTCACAGTAGAACCGTGTTACGGCTGTCACTCATCTTAATCACGTTAAATCTGCAAGGGATCTGCGAGGGATATATATACCACCAGGATTACATATATGTTAGGGTTGTGTTTTGATTTCGCGATTTTATTTTGTCCAATATTGAAATGTTCCACAATTGCATGTTGTTTTAAGAGAAACATTATTTCGATCTACCACTTACCCTATTTAAGCTGATTTGGTTGCTATTTCTTGCCAAACGGATTGGCCTCAATGCATACTGGGAGATTTCACATGTGTGGCTTTGTGCCTGTCTGATGCGTGAGGCGAGAGAGAGGGGAGTGAGAGAGAGAGAGGGGGGACAGAGAGTGAGATGGCAGAGTGGAGTCCGCGGAATTACACACAATAATAGAACCGGCGAACTTAGGTGAGAGTCAGCAAGCTTTATTAAAGTAAGGCATGGCGATAATATTCATGGCCTGAAATGGTATGGCACTAATTCTGATGGCGTGGCAGCATGGCGACTGATTCTTTGGCGTAGTGACTCCGTGGCAAGATGCCTCTCTTCTTGAGGCGGGAGGGCATCTGCTCGGGCTAGAATAGAGAACCCCCCAGGGGAGTGAGAGAGAGAGAGGGGACAGAGAGCAGTGGCGCTGGAAGTACTTTTAGGTAGGGGGTGCTGCAGCACCCTCGGCACCCCACTTCCAGCTCCCTTGACAGAGAGTGAGATGGCAGAGCAGAGTCCGTGCAATTACGCACAATAATAGAACCGGCGAACTTAGGCGAGATAGAGGGAGTGAGAGAGAGAGAGGGGGGACAGAGAGTGAGATGGCAGAGGAGAGCTCCGCGCAACCGGCTCACTGAATAGGCCTGGTTTTGAAAAGCGCTAAATTAACGCCAGGGCGTAATATATCGTTAGGCCGGTATTTAAGGCCGAAACGCCCATTCTGGCACTGCGCCACGCCTCTTTGGGGTAAAGCGCATTTCGGGGCCTAAAAACATGTTGCTATCTTCCCGAGGCAGGCGCAAGGCACGTTTTTTTGCGTTTAACGCCAGTTTTTGGGCCTAAGGCCTGTACCAAGATAGGGCCCATACATGCACAAACATCAGCCAGTGGTGCACCTATGTCTTCAAGACAATCATAGTCCCAGACTGGCAGAGGCAAGAGGAATTTGGTTTCATGCTGTGCTGTGAACTTATTTGGGAATCTTGTAAATATAAATTGTATGATAATCTAGCATGTAAAATTAGTCAATAAAATAATAATAAACATCTATCTTTATCAAAAGAAGGCTACTATTGAGTAAGAAGTGAAATCATGGCCGTATCTAGCTATGAGGACGGGGAGGTCCGGACCTCCCCTAATATTTCAGAGAAAAAAATAAAACAATCTGCATGAAAGCATGAAAAACACGGGATCGCTTTTATTTTGAAACGAAAGGCAGGTCAGGCAGGAAGTCATCTGACGCCGCGTCCGCGGTAACTTGATTCCGAGAGAGCAGCAGCATGGTGGTGAGTGATGACTGTCTGTCTGCCTGGCGAGATAATTGAAGGTGAGTGAGCTGCGAGACAGTGAGCGAGTGAACGACAGACAGTGAGTGACACTGACAGATTTTTTAGCAACAACCAAGAAAGTAAGTGTCTAGTCTGTCTCTTAAGTAATGTTACCTCTGTGACACGTTGGGATGCTACTGGCTAATCATGCATGATGCCAATTGCCAAGCTCCCGAAGTCAGGTATGCAGGTGGCTATATGCATGGTTTCAGTTTCATGACCCAATAAGTAACAAAAAGAGGTGGTGTAAAGTTAAAAACAACATAATATATTTTATTTTATTTTTCAATCGTTCCTATCAGGAATAAATAAATGTTATTTTTCATTTGGAATATACTAAACTGTATATATACACTGTATATATAGTATAATTATAGTAATATATATTTGATAACTGATAAAAAAAATTATAGAACATTGTCATGATATTCTAATTTATGGTGATGCACCTGTATGTGTTGTACTAGACTAGATTTGACCGAGGTGGGTATTTGATACTGGGCAATAGCCATCCTTCGCACTATTCAGTAGCTTGAAGCCTTAAACCATATCAAATAATGTTTTTACATTATGCAGGGTTTCATTCACTTATTTGAAGAGTACATGAGCCCACATGTTTGTGTCATCTATGTATTTGTTATTGTTGCATTACTCTTGCTAGCCTATAATTTGATAATAATCACATTCAATAATTTGAACCCTTCATTCCAAA
The DNA here is from genome assembly GCF_964638095.1 of Poromitra crassiceps. Taxonomy (NCBI): domain Eukaryota; kingdom Metazoa; phylum Chordata; class Actinopteri; order Beryciformes; family Melamphaidae; genus Poromitra; species Poromitra crassiceps. Next base: position 12,204,530 of record NC_139628.1, read on the forward strand.
TTATTTTCAAGCATTATAATGTAATGTAATCAATCATTTAAAATGAAATATGGCTAAAAAAAGGGGGGGGGGGGGGGGACTCAATTTTTTTCGCCCTTGCTGGACCTCCCCTATTTCGGAACCCTGGATACGGCCCTGAGTGAAATGTAAGATCCATAATATATTATATACAGCAGTAGAAATACTACTACATTGTAGATTTTTATGAATAATCTACAGTGTAATGTAAGTATAGTCAAACAACAACTGTTTCAGATTCAAAAGGAACAATGGATGGAGGAGATTTGGAAGAAACCAAAGCTCAGAAATTATGTCCAAATTAAAGAAGATTATTTTTACTGAACCATATATAATGTCAAATCTAAAAAGAGGACAGTTAAGAAGCGGTACCCTACCACTGGCAATTGAGGTAGGTAGATATACATGTGTTCCTGAAGAGTTGCGTTCGTGTGTTTTTTGTGATCTTGGTGTTGTGGAGGATGAATTTCACTTTGTGTTTCATTGTCCCATATACAATGATTTGAGAAATCCTTTATTTGAGAAAATCCAGTTGAAGAATCCTGATTTGTTTTGGCTGTCAGAAGGTCATATAGTTGAGTTGGCTTTTTGATAAGGAAATTTTTGTTTTAGCCAGATTTATAGAAAATGCCTGGCGACTAAGACAGGGAACATTGTACCCAATAATTGTTTCTGGAAAGTGAATGTCTCAATGAAATGCCCTTTCTTTTCTTTTCTTGTCTTGATTCTGTACAAAGGTATTATGATTTGTTGTGTGGCCATCTTGGCGATTGTAATTATGATATAGTGTCTTGTAAGCCCATATGGGCTGGGCACCCAGGTGCATGACACTTAAATAAAATTATCAATCAATCAATCAATCAATCAATCAATCAATCAATCACTACATAGTACTAATACTCTACTACTACTACTACTACTACTAATAATAATAATAATAATGATAATAATAATAATAAAAGTGAGCAATAAATTGCACTTGATAAATTGCACATCAGTGTGGACAATTATTGCATTATTGATTATTGCACAAATTGCAGTATTGAACAGTTATTGCACATCATTTTGTTATCGCAGTTATATTATAAAATATGGTTTATGAGTTGCCGAGGGCTGAGGCTAATAGCCTAATAAATAATAAACAATAAATCTACAACACAAGACAAAATGGGAATATTAAACACCACATATTTAAATATGTAAGTGGTTATAAAACATTTTTATTACTAATAATAATTTTGAACAAATATTATTTAATTATGTTGACATAGCAACACGGTTATTCTGGAGTCTGCTATAGGCTAAATTAGTACGGTAGGCTACTAAATAGGGATCATCAGCCATGCATCTATAACAACTCACCACCAGTGGAAGAAGCGAGGAGAAGGATGAGTGTTATGAGAGTCAATTCAGTTGTAATCTTCTTAAGCGCCATGCTGTCATCCATGTGATGTGTCATGCTCTGCTGCTGTTGTTAAGTAATGCTGCCTCTAACATGTGCGGGTAGACTATCAACCACAGCTTTGAAAGTGAAAGTGTTCTGCTCAGATACTGTCACTGGCTGCATTTATTTGAAATGAGGCAAGTCGCCAGGTTCGTTTGTCAGCAGAGCCCTGCAGCTGACTATAAATAAACCTGTGCAGAATTCCCACACTTTCACGCACGCTATCAGACCTGCCTCAACCTGCCCATAGGCCCTTGGTAAGGTGCCGCATCTATGTGCCGACAGGCCGCAGGTCACAATGCAGATAGCCCACAAGCAGAAGCAGCTGAGCGAGGCGGCGTGCAGCATGTCGGTGGAGCTAACCTCTCCCAGCCCCCACGCCAAACCTAACCTCCCCCCATGCCTAAACCTAACCTCCCCCAGACCCTAACCCAAAACCTAACCTCTCCCACCCCCCACGCCTAAACCTAAACCAACCTTTTCGAAATGTAATTGAAAAAAAATGATGGGGAATTCTCTTCTGGGGCTGGAGATGTCACGTGGCTTTTGACCTCTATTGACCCAGTTTCCTATCAGGGATCACTTAGCTGAGCAGTGATAGAAAGCGGCCAGCAGGGGGCAACACGTGACTGCCGCTACACCACATGAAGATGAGGAAGTTGAGATTCTCTCTGCTCCAAACATGATGCCACTAGCAATGGCACAAGTTAGTCTTTCTGTAAGAAGCCTTTCTGTAAGAAAGCTTGTGCATGTCACTACACAAGCAGGCCTATAGAGTACTGCAGGGATGACGTGTTTTTGTAGTTGGAAGGCGGAAGTCCTGGACTTCCTGGATCTTACGGGGTAAAGTCAATGGGGTTTTACAATGGGGATTTCACTTAACACATTGACTGCCAGCCGTTTTTTTCTTGCTGTAGGTAGCTTCTGCCAAGCCGTTTTTTGAGGATTCTGGCTCATTCTACAAGAGCCAAGGATTCTTTTCTGCTTTGACTTTGTGAACATACAATATCTCAAAAGTACTAATAGAATGTGTACTTTCTCTGTCTAAAAGAGTTAGTTTGTAGAGTTAGTAGTTATGTAGATATTAGCCGTTGAGTACAGCATGGTTTTAGGGTCTGAGGCAGAAAGCTGAGATAATCGCAGTTTTGTGAAATTCAATCAAACAGGCAGAAAAGTCACTTTAACCATTTATTTTTGGCATCAGTGAGACATCAGACATCTGAACAATAGTTGTTTTCAATAATGGAGGAATAATACCATAACAAAATAAATAAATGTCAAAATAAATACAAAACAAGAGCAGATCACAGGTCACTCAGCTTTTTTTTTTTTTACATGTTTTTTTTTTTTATAGGTTTTTTCAGTTCGTGGTCAAACCGGTTTGGGCTCGTACACCGAATCCAGAACTGCTCCAAAATGTAATGGGTACTTCCTTGGCCCATGTTACACCCATCCACAAAGTTACATGAAAATCGGCAGGTGCTTTTATGTATTCCTGCTAGCTAGCAAACAATCAAACAAAGAGCATCAAAGACAAAACCTCCCTGGCAGTTTTTTTTTTTTTTTTACGACCCATGCCTACTCAGTGCCACTGAGCTTAGAACTTGTCTGAGTGGTACTCCTCATAGCAGGCAGCCCTGTGTAATGGGACCTCACATATAACACAAAAGTAGCGTGTCTCGCGTCTAAGTTTATACTTTGTACAAACCCTACACCTCCTTGCTGGGTGAGCTTGTTTGCGTGAGGCTGGATACATGGCCATTACATGGCCTGCTAGATCGACATCCAGCCTGCTTTGAGGGTCCAGGTATGGTGCCCGGGGCATGGTTGCAGGTTGGTCACTGCTGCCCTCCCCCCCACCTCCTCCCCCACCTCCTCCCCGCCACCCCCCACCTCCTCCCCCACCCCCCTCCTCTCCACCACAGGTGTGGTCCATGCAGAGACAACACTCAGGATGAAAGCCATCAAAGTTTTACACTTTCTCTGTGGGTGTTTAGCTTTGTACAGAACAAAGGCGTTATAAAAAGACATCTGAAACATGTACATGACAAATTTGAAAGGCCACCTGGATGTCTTCCTGGCAAAGGGATAGTATGCGATGTTCTGGTCCAATCGGTCTACCCCATTCATGTACTTGTTGTAGTCTACAACGCACTTGGGTTTTGTGTGTGGGACCCTCTCTCTGCTGCCTTTCTGCCTGACCTGCACTGTCTCCATCGTGTCCTCGTGCATAGTGGAAACCATTTTCACGATTCGCTTGTCGCGCCAGGCCAGAACCATGGTGCCACCATTGTGGCGCATGACCGTTTCCCCCATCTTCACTGTGTGGTTGGTAACCTTCGTAGCAGGTGGCTCGCCCCTGTTCTTCCTCAGAGTGCCACAGACATGTGTCTGACACTCCAGCAGCTGTGCACACATTCCAACAGAGTTGTAGTAGTTGTCCATGTATAAATGGTAACCCTGCCCTGCCAAGTCCCCGAGGAGGAACTCCACCGTCTCACCTAGGGAGGACCGCTCACCACAGTAGGGCTTCATTGCGTAGCAGTAACCTGTCTGGGAGTCACAGAGAATGTATGATTTTATCCCATCCTTTATGGGTTTCTGTGGGTTGTACACCTTGAAGGCCAACCGCCCACGCCACAGGAGCATCCCCTCATCAATACTGATGTCTTGACCTGGTGTGAACATGGCTCTGAACTTTCCTAACAGGTCATTCAATACAGGCCGGACCTTGTACAACCTGTCTGCACCATCAACATCAAAATTGTTAGAGAAATGGAGGAATCTGGTTAGCAGTTGAAAGCGGTTGCGAGACATGGTTTTGTTGAAGTAGGGGGTAGCAGACGCTTCATTTGTGGTCCAGTACATGGACAGTTCAGGCTTCTTCACGATCCCAGTGAGGAAGTATAGTCCCAAGAAGCTCTTGATTTCTGCCACATCAGTGTCCTTCCACCTCCCAAGCCTTGAATGTGGCAGAGCCTCGCTCACTTGACTGATGCACTGATGTGCATACAGATTAGTTTGTGCTACAATGGCCTGGAGCAGCTCATCGTCCAGGAAGAGCTGGAAAAAGTCCACTGGTTGAGCAGGAGCACCACCAGTATGAGGACCCGGTTCTGCGGTGAATGGGATGTGGGTTGGCTCCCAGGCAACATCACTCCACTCAGCAGGACCTGCAGGCTGGGGACGTTTCCCGCTTCCAGCTCCATCTGCAAATTATAGAAATACATAATTACCATAAAATAGTGTTTTTCATATGTGTGGTACTGAATTCTGGAGTTCTAGAATTTCTGGAATTCTGGCTGGAACCTGTGATGTGAAAATAAACCTGATTCTGAAGAGTGATCTTACCCATTTTCCTGGCACCAGAGGATGTGGCACCAGATGCTGTAGCGCTACAGCTGGCTACAGGCTCATCTTCAGAGTCTGAAAATCAAGATTCAAGATTTTTATTGTCACTCCATGGTACAAGTATCACGTGTGAAATTCTTGTGCTGTGAACTCCGTTTACAACATAGTACAAATATAACAGGGCATTGAGTGCAAAAAAACAACAACAAGAGACAACAATCAATAAGGCAGTATAGTGATAAGACATACTGCCTTATTGATTGTTGTGTCTCTTGTTGTTCAGTAAAATGAATTGACTGACTGCTGGCTTTTGTACAGTCATAGTAATTACATTTACACAAGTTACACAAGTCATCTCAAACATCGTCTTACCACTGCTGCTCTGTGGAGCTTCGCTCCTCGACGGGGCCCATTCTTCCTCAGAATCCTCCGCGTCTGGAGAAGATGTGAGGTCGCTCGACTCGGACGACTCAGTCAGCCCAGCAGCCGCAGCGGCGACATGCATGGGCTCACCCCGTTCCTCATCCGAGACCTCGGAATCGGTCTCCGGCACAAGCTCGTTTCGGACGGAAAATAAATCCAGCAGTGACCTCTGGTCCGCCGATCGCTTGCGTTTAGCCGCCGAAGACCGCTTGCGTTTGGCCGGCATGGCACAAACACAAACACCACCCACTCCCAACTAAACTAAAACTGAAAATACTAACTAAACTAAACTGAAATAAAACAACTACTGCTACGACTAGATCAAACTGAACTGAAATAAGGCTAATCTACCGGCTACCAACTCGATCAAACTGAACTAGAATAAACGCTAAATACTAATACTAAAATGAACTGACGCTAACGCTAAGCTAACTACAATGAACACTAACTGTAACTACCGCTAACTATCTATCTAAACAAAGTCTACTATAAAGACTATACTAAACACTACTACTGTACTAACAACTAACAAACTAAATCAACTACGCTAACAAAATCGCTCTAAATCTGACTCTAAATTGCTAAATTCTCTATGTATAAATCGCTATATAATGCTGTATCTCTCTGTCTCAACTTACCTACTTCAAACCCACGCCGACAAAGGATGCCGCCTTCCTTATATAGAAATCTTTGTTAGAGTACTTCCGGGGCAGCGGGAGAGGTCGGATCCACATTCACATATTGCCCAAGGGCCTCACCTAGTGGAAACCACTGAAAAAACAGTTTGACGTGTTAACACGTCGTTGGCAGTCAACAGCTGAATTCTGAAAACGTGTTAACACGTCGTTGGCAGTCAACGTGTTAAATGCAACTGTTAAACAGTAGTGGGCTATTATATCAACAATAATCCTGTGCTTTATATTTAAAAAAATGTGACTAATATTTTTCTCATTAGAAGCTTATTTAATAACAAAATAAATAAAAAGTTTCTTAATTAGCCATAAATATATGCTGCGTTCAAGTGCTGTGGGAAACTCTTTCAAGCAGAGTTCTCAAAACCCTACTGTATAGCCTGCTCACCATGCCTATTATGAAAAAAACTCTACATTTACAAGAGTAGCTGTTAGGATGGTGAGTGGATCACAGCAACGGCCTAGCTACAGGTGTGCCTCGGTGTGCCAGTGCCACCCACACAGGCAGCTGGCACACCCCAAAAAAGGGGGGGAAGTTAAGTTTTTTGTTTTTTTGTCTGCAAAACACATCAGATGTCATGCACAGCCTGTCATGCGTAAGTGTCCGACTGTCCGCTGACCTATGACTGTGCCCCAGAGCATCATTGGAAACTAGCTAAGCTGTCTCGTAAAGTAAACAAATGCAGCGCCAAATCAAGAAGACATGAAACAGAGCTCGCATTTAAGCTTTTTCGACAAAGGCAAGAAACGTCGCATTGACGAGGAAGAAGATGACTCATCGCCCTCCCTCTCTCGTCGCCCTCCCTCTCAAAAGGTGCAGCTTGTAGTGCACCCGTTCCCGCACCTGTATTGGTGGTGGACAGCGGAGAGACAGACGATGATGAAGATGATGCAGCCGAAACAATGACGTTAACAGCGGGGGACGCAGCCAAAAACACACCGTAGTTTGTGCAGCAGCAGAGCCAGAGGACACTAACGCTACAGATCTCTCTGCAGTAGACGAAGTAAGTGGTTTTACATGTTGCCAAAGAATACAATTTCATTGACTGCTTCTATCTGCTAATGAGTGTGAAAAGGAGCAAACAGTGATGGTTATGGGCATATGGTCCTAGCTTAATATTCCTCTAAATCTGGCTTGAAAAAGCCCCCATTTTTTTGGGTGGGAGCACCACCCAATGGTTCGTCCACTGGCACACCATGGGCCCTATCTTCGTACAGGCGATCCCCTATCCCCTATTTACGCTTGCGCACCTGTTTGTGCGTGCCTTAATGCAGGCAAGATAACAGTCCGCCTTGCGCATTTGTCCAGGTGTTGTGCCGAGTTTTGCACCCCCACCCCGGCAGCAAAAAAAAAGCATCCCCACCTCATGGGAGCATAATTGTAATGATTTATACAGAAACATAACTGTTTAAAAATGATATAATTGTTTGGGTAGACGTGACCTCCCTGTTTTAAAGTTAAAACAGCCCCAAAATCTTGTGAGGATGCAATACTTGCGGGGGAGCATAATTTATCACAACGGGCACAAGCGCAGAGGCGTGCCAAATCAATTATGCAGGGCGCAAACGGTATTTGGGCGGTGTTAACCACCAGAATTATTCACAGGTGTGGCCTGGCAATGCATGGGCGTTACATCAATCAGATTCCCATCTCGCAGTCCATGTAATACAATTTGCGTGAGGCATGCTGTACTTCTCCCCATGCGTAATTTGGATAGGTGTGTACAGGGCCGTAACCAGGCTTCTGAAATAGGGGAGGTCCAGCAACGAAAAAAAATTGAGTTTCCCCCCCCCCCCTTTTTAGCCATATTTAGAGTAATATATCATTTTAAATCAACATTAGGATTATACTGTTGTGATGTCATTATTCAGTATATTCTCTTTCATGTCACCACCTGCTCAGCTCTCCTCATAATTGTAACTAACAAACACAAACTGTTTTAGCCAAATTCATATCAAAATGACACCAACAAACACAGGTACACAACCCAAGCCGTACACAACACACAAAGTCATCATCGATAATAAAAAAAACATACAGAGGGACATTTATTTATTCCTGATAGGAACGATTGAAAAATAAAATAAAATATATTATGTTGTTTTTAACTTTACACCACCTCTTTTTGTTACTTATTGGGTCATGAAACTGAAACCATGCATATAGCCACCTGCATACCTGACTTCGGGAGCTTGGCAATTGGCATCATGCATGATTAGCCAGTAGCATCCCAACGTGTCACACAGGTAACATTACTTAAGAGACAGACTAGACACTTACTTTCTTGGTTGTTGCTAAAAAATCTGTCAGTGTCACTCACTGTCTGTCGTTCACTCGCTCACTGTCTCGCAGCTCGCTCACCTTCAATTATCTCGCCAGGCAGACAGACAGTCATCACTCACCACCATGCTGCTGCTCTCTCGGAATCAAGTTACCGCGGACGCGGCGTCAGATGACTTCCTGCCTGACCTGCCTTTCGTTTCAAAATAAAAGCGATCCCGTGTTTTTCATGCTTTTCCATGCAGATTGTTTTATATAACAAAAAAAAAATCTGAAATATTAGGGGAGGTCCGGACCTCCCCGTCCTCATAGCTAGTTACGGCCATGGGTGTGTATAGGCCTATTGACTGTATATATTATCCCTATCTCATAACCATCACATCATATACCTGTTAAAAACATCTGAGTTTTGATGCAATTCGGGTTATTTTGTTGACTGGGGTGGGACAATAGAAACGTGTTTGCAGCAGGTAAATGGCGAAAACAAAATAAAAGATTTGAGGATTTACAGTGGACTCAATTAAAACTCGACTTGTGCTGAGGCTTGTGCCAGATCGGCTGTGATGCCAACGACCTTCCGGGTTATAGCCAAGCCCCCAGGAATAGCGCTGGGCTGTGAAGCCATTTGAACATGGTGTCGAAGCTCTGTATTGCAAGTCACGTGACGCCATGCAGCCCAGAAAGGAAAATTCCCATCCACTTGCATGGCAGCTGTTAAACCCAGGGGAATTTTTTCCAGGTGTCAATCAAAGTCTAAAACGACTCTTTTAATTATCAAATAATTTTTTATGGGGCATTTTTTCTTCAGAAGCCACTAAGAGCCATATACGGGTGTATTTTCTTCATCTACATCTACATCCATGGGTGGGAGACGTCATGGAATACGTCATGGCACACATGCGCACTTCGCCTTGGGCTGCATGGTCAGGAAGTAAAACCAGGAAGAAAAAACCCCCATGATGGCTTCATGCGCCAGTGAGCAGCGCCCGTCCGAATGCATGAGTGGGCGTGGCTCGTCCCCTATCCAGTTCTTTTAATACATCCATGGTTATAGCAGGTGAAGGTGAACATTGCAAGTAGGCTACAATGTACAAGTTTTCTCAATTAATTTACCATAACCCCTCCTTGCAATGTGATAAAAGTTTATCAGTGAATTATAGTTGATTGCCTCACCAAATAATCTGCTGGTTACCCAATTTTAGCAGCAGAGTGGCACGTCCGTGCGTAATGACGCTGAGATTATGTTCCGAAACCCCCCCACTCCGAAACCCCCCCACTCCGAAATTGATTTTCAAGTCCATATTTCTCCGAGTTTCCTGCATTCCTGCAGCTTGAAATAAACGTTTCAACTCATTGTTTTTTTTATTATATGTCATTGTCTTCATATAATTTCGCTATAGCAGTAAAAAAAAAAAAAATGAGCCTGCTGCATTCAGATAGATACAGGAATGTGAACGTTGGATACATCCTAAAATCAGCTGTGGATCACAGACATGTTTGCACTCTGTGTTGTTCAGAATCGCGCGAGCCGCTGCTCAGGGCCTGGGCACAGCTGTCCCGCCTGCTTTCTCCCCCACTCCGCAAAGAAATAGGCTACACCTTGACAACGCACACTCTAGTTAAGTGCGTATCGGGCCCGGAGCAGTGTTTTTATTTTTATTTTTTGGCACAGACTTTCCACTCTGCTGGTCTAAATACCAGGTGTGGTCTTGCGCATTCCTGGCTCGCAGTTTTCTGCAGGTGCACAGAGATATCTCTCTATAGCCTAATCACTAAACATTGTTAGGCCGGTGCTTGCACTGGCCTATAGGAGCACGTGTGTCCCAATCGCTGCAGTCACGACTCCTGGCACCCTTTCATCAAGATGGGCTTTTACTTTGAAATTTGTTTTATTTGACAAATGTCCGGTTTCGGACTTCCTGTCTGCCCTGATCTGATCTTGTTCAGCTTGACAGTCGCTCACGGCCGCAGATCCTGGTCCGCAGATCATGGTCCGCGCAGAAAAATTGAAATTGAGGCTATCCTGGTTTTCCGGCCAATTGGCCATCACTGGTACAACTGGTCGTTGTACCAGTGATGGTACTGGTCGTTGTTGTGCTTTTGAAATGAAGTTGCGGGATTCCTTGTCTAATTAACGTTACACGCGATGCAACAAATAAACAAACACACATTTCCCAGTGTCTCTGCCATCACACTGGACATCAACAGTAGCGGGAGACGTCTCCCCTTCCAGCAAATATACATGAATGGTATGCGTAAGGATGGAACATGAACATCTTACCGAGAGGCAGAGAGCTAAGCTAAGTAGCTAACAGCTGAGCTAAGTAGGCTATAACTAGCGTGTTAGCCGATCGGAAAAGCATGTAAACAGCGGTGAGATTAGTGAGAGAGTCGGTGAAAGGAGGAGAGACCCGCGAGTGCTTGTGCAGAACTAGTGCATGTTGTGTACAGCGGGTAATGAGCCGCTGTTATGAAGATTAAAGCGATATTCACGGAGTTGAGAGCAGACAAACACTCACAGCTGCATCATCCTCTCCAGTCTGCCTGATGCACATGACACCTTCAGGAGCCGTCGGTAAAGCCCGCACGTGTGGCCTTTGAGTGACATCTGTAATGTGTGCCGAAATAACCTTGGTTACCCTTACTATGTTATCGTGTGTTACTGGACAGACACACTAATAACTTTTCAGTCTGAGCCATCTTACATAGCCTACAGTGTGCTGTGCAGAGTGCTGCAGTTAATATTTTTCTATTCTGTTTTCAATGAGACAGGCAAAGGACCTGTCTCAAACATTGACTGATATCACAGGTTGTTGTGAAGAGTGCAATGTACAAGGCTATATAATTTGTAAAGAGTGTAAAGAAAAATATTGGATTAAGAGATACATAGAGATAGCCTACATCAGTGGTTTCCAAACTTTTTGTGCCCATGGCACATCAAATGGCATGACAAAATCTCAAGGCATACCTATATAGCCTAAGTCTATCGGTGCAAAATAGCCTCTATTACTCTTATCACTCTAAATGCTTTTTTATTTACTAATGTCAAATACAATTTGACAAAATATATTACTCTAGGAATTAATTTGAAACTTTGCAAAATTACTACATCAAAGCAGCAACACACCCACTTTTTGTATAGTTTTAGGCTATATTTGCAATTGCAATAATGCAAAATCCCAAGGCACATTTGGGAACCACTGGCCTACATTATGGCGTTGTTCTATCACAGAGAGATATTCAGTTAATATGGCGTTATTCTTCTAACACAGAAACATTCAGTTAATATGGTGGTCTTCTAAAACCAGAGAGACACATTTCAAAAGGTGTCCTTCAACCCCACAGTGACTGTTAAGGGTGTTACTAAACCTTGAATTTGTGAATGTGATCAACCTTGTGGACATTCTGTTTCTTATCCATTAGGTATCGAGTATCGTATCTGTATCGAGTATCGAAGCAGATATTTATGGGTTATCGTATTGTTTAAAAAAATCCATAATATCCTGCATCCCTAAACACAAACAGGGAAAAAAGGTGGAAAATCAGACGACGGCTTATATGTGTTCTGTTGATTGTTAAAATGTGTATGGGTATACATGATTAGGGTGACGATCCCATGCACCGGCCATATGCCAGGTTTCGACCTGGCCTTGTTCATTAATCATTTATGTTGCCTTGCTATACAGTTTGTTAAATTTGTCAAATGCGTACTCCGAGAGGGATCTGTTCCACAGCAGCATATTCCACTGATTATTTATATCTCCTGACACGCCGACAGGATCTAATCATAAATTATGTTTTCTATACATCTAAAGGTGAGCTGTTACACACGCCCACATTCATACCGTGAAAAGTGTTTGAAAAAAAATAATTGTAACTTTGAGTCAAATGCTCACAGTTGAATAAGGTTCATTGAGTCATATTAGCAAGATGAGGACGTTCTTATTTGTGAATGCCAGTCGGGTTGAACTGATTTTGTTTTATGAAAATCTGAGGAAATTTTGCTTCCCCATTCCCGATGGTCTAGCGCCGCCTATGCATATTTTCAATAAAAAACAATGAGTTGCAGTGTTTGATACAGGAAACTCGGCGAAATATGGACTTGAAAATCAATTTCGGGAGTGGGGGGATTTCGAAATGGAGGGGATGTCCCCATTTGGAATAGCGGTGCCTTTTAAAAAATGGGAAAACCCCTCCATTACGAAGAATGGAGGTCAATCTTCGGAGTGGGGGGGTTTCGAAAAGGCAGGGTGTAACCTTGTCAAAGCTCTTAGCGCAAAGTAATTGCGCGCTGCTGACGATATAATGCCATCTATCCCCACATTTTAATGCTGAAACGCCTGCTTTGGCATGTGCTTTGGCACGCCTATGCCCAGTACAATTATAACAGGCATGTGCTTGTGCCCGCCCCCAATTTGCATTGCGCAAGGCGGTAAACAAGCGCAAATGCTAAATTAGCGCTTTTGGGAAGATAGGGCCCCCTGTCTTTCTGTGGCACTCCCAATGTGCCAAGTCTGGCACATTGGCTACACCAGTGGATCACAGAAGAAAGAGGCTGAGGCAGGCTTCAGAATTCACCACAGGACTTTTTAATGCAGAGAACCAAGTGTTTTTTCAGGTTGTGAAGTTTGACTGACCAATCTAATATATTGCAATGTCCCCATCAGCATTCTAAGACAATTAAAAAGAGATACAGAGATATAGACAAGATAACAAGATATAATAGATAGTAATAAAAAAAATGTAGGTAATAAAAAGTGATAAAGTAGAAAAAATACAAAAATGTATTGCACACAGTTTAATAAAAGGCACGCTAGAAAACAGATAGCCTACACAGTAGTAACATTTATTTAGAAAATACTGAAAACAGATAAAGTGCTTCACAAGATAAGACTATATAACAGCAAGACTGTGTTTAACATGCACACTATTTCTTCAATATTTTATTTTTCAATTTTTCAACTTTTAGAACATTAAAAACAAAACAAACTCAAACACAAAGAGAGAGAAAAAAAAAACCATACCAACATTGGGACATGGTGCTACCAGCTACCTAAGAGACGTATGCCCTTACAAAAATCCCGTATATAAAATCTTGTTTGAAGAGTCCATGTGAAATCAACTGGGAAAGTTACTCGTCGTTTCTAACCTCGTCCAAGTAGGCCAGAAATGGGTCCCATATATTTGAGAACTTCCCGAGTGAGTTGGTCCTCAAGAGTTCTGCTTCCAGCTGGAGGGTTATTTTATAGGCCTTACAGTACCAGACAAATATCTTGGCCCAGAATCCAGATAGTGAACGGCAAAACCAAAAAGCATGTGAGAGTGTACCCTCTAACAGCTGACATCTATCACATAATGGCGAGACAGAAGGGTAGATCTTGTGCAACCTTGACTTGGAATAGTGAAGACGGTGAGTGACTTTAAATTGGATCAGCTGGTGTCTGCTGTTAATCGAGCAGAGTTGGACCACAGACAAACTCCTGTCACAGCCATCAAACGATATACAAATCTAGAGATAAGATGCCTGGAGTGGGGAGGGCTCAACAAGACATCAAAAAAAGCATGTTCATCTGGAAGAATTTCAAAGTCACGAATCTTGGAACGAAAATAATCCCTGACATGTAGGTATCTGAACCAATGTGTGTTGGGCAACTAAAATGTCCTCCTCAGAAGATCAAAGGATGCGAAATGACCATCTATGTATAGGTCTCTGATGGAAAACAGCCCTTTCTCACTCCAGGCACGATAAGTTCTGTCTGACCGTGCAGGCAGAAAGGAGTGATTAAAACAAATTGGTGTATGAACAGAAAAATCTGGTATATTCAGAACTCTCCTGATCTGGTTCAGGATTCTGATTGAGTTTTTCACAACAAACTTAAATCCTTTAGAGCCCCTGGCATCTCTAGCCTAGAGAATAACAAGGCAGACAGTGAGAAGTTTACAATAGGGCTGGCCTCCATTTACCATAAGGGGGCCCCGAGAACCAAATTGTCAGGAGTCCCCTGACGCCAAACATTAAGTGCCCTATCTTCGTATGGCGCTATCATTTGCGCTGCATTTGCGTGCCTCTTATTGCTATCTTCCCAGCGTCTTAAGCTATCATCTGCCTCCACCGTCCAGTTTTGCGCTGGGATGTAGGCGTGGCCAGGCGTGTCCCTGGGGCTCTAGCCTGTCTCGCGCAAGTGTAATTTATCGCTGTGGCGAAGATACCGTCGGTTTGTTCCGAGCGCAAAGAGAGGTTTGGGCGTTGACCATGCCAAAATAGGCGTTCCCGCACAATGTGTTAGAAAAAAAGGCCTTGGGTGCTCTCAATTTTAACGTCACCAAATAGCTGGTCTTAAGGCAAAAAACCCTCTACGCCAGGTGTAAACCTGAGCGCAGACAGCTATTCTCCGGCGCAGTGCATGAAATCCTCGCTTGGATAGGCCCATTACGCACGGCTCGCACGCAGACACACTTCCCTCCTCCCTACACTGCAGAAAAACACACACCTTGATTTAACAATCAGAATTAGTTTGTCATGGTTTTGTGCGAAAAAGTGATTTGCGTTTTGAATTGGATTACCATGGGAACGAGGGTCTGGCGGGGCGGGAGTCTGTGTGTAGCGCGGGGAGGGGTGCTTTGTGTTCGGCTAGTGTGCCGTGTCCTGGAGGGGGGTCTCCCCGGAGAAGGTGTGAGCTGGGTCGGGTAGGCAGGCCGGGTGGGTCGGTGCACAGGATGGGTAGAGGCATCTTTCGTGATGGTTTCCCCGTGGCGAGTAGGCTATTGGAGTCGTAGCCTACTTCATGTGTTTTATGTAAAAACTGTGATCGACAACACTATGGTCATTTTCCCCCTTACAGTGAGGCAGCGCTGTGCGCGCTCCCGCGGATATTTCTGGCAGCAAATCACTTTCTGACACACCGGCCAGTAGGCTGTAACCATTGATTGTATACAGTAACCTCTCTCCCTGCAATTGCACCATGCAACAATAGCTTAACCCGAGTGGACAATTCTGGTATAGGCTATTGAAATAGGCTAGAATTAAAATCTCACATCTACCCTATTAAAGAAACAAATATTTTTAGATATATAGGCCTATGTTATAGCCTATATGAACGAAAAGACCAATGTAAGCCACGCTTTGGGACATCACTGCGTAATTGCGCGTGGGCCCTCTCTCTCCTCCCTCTCTCGTTCCCCCCTCTCCCCCTCTCTCTCTCTCTCGCTCTCTCTCTCCCCTCTCTCTTCTCTCTCTCTCTCTCTCTCTCTCTCTGTTTCTCTGCTTGCTCTCAGCAAGAAAGAAGTTGGTGTGTGATGGCGGTGATGCTGTGGCTTTTAACACGTTCACTGCCAATGACGTGTTGATACGTCAAAAAAAATCCAACGGTTGACTGCCAATGACGTGTTGATACGTCAAAAAAAAAAAAAAAAAATTGACGGTGGGACGTGGATCAACGCCCCCCACGTCTCCTATAAAAATATTGGAGCCACCGAACGTGTACAACCCATTCCACCGACCCACTAAGTGGCGACAGTGCTCTCCAGACTAGAAAAAGCAGAGCCAAAACTGCAGGGGAACGCGCGAGGAAACCATTATCATACTGTAAAATGGATTGGCGAAAACGCTTTCGCTTTCGCGCATTATCGCGCTGGGAGCTGGCGGTGGGGGATTGCAAATTTGCATAATAGATTATGCGTGCAACACACTTTGAAACACCGCAGAAAGCCCACAATCGCACGCAGCTTCATTGCAGCTGAGCTCACAACCGAAACGACTCATGCAGACTCGCCCAAAGAGCAGCCGCCAGCAGCCAGGCAGCACAGACAGGCAGAGCCTCGCTTGTGACAAACGCTGCAAAGCCACTAGAGACACACCCACGGAGGGAGGAGTTTGAAGGAGAGGGGGGTTTCCTGCTGCTATGGAGGAAATTACTGTTCAAAACTATTGTTTAGATGTCTGACGTCTTACGCCAAAAATAAATGGTTAAAGTGACTGTTCTATCGAATTTCACAAAAAGCCATTTATCTCAGAATAAATTTTCAGACGCTGAAACCATGCTGTGTTCTACTGCTAATGCCTACATAACTACCGTAAATTCCGGACTATAAGACGCACCGGTCTATAAGCCGCACCTTCAAAGGTGACTATTTTTTTCTTCTATAAGCCGCACCGGACTATAAGCCGCGGGTGTTTTGATGTTTAATTACCATATGTAAGGCTTCGTGCACAGAGGGGATTGTCGGGATCGATGGCTGTTTGGGGAAGCTCCCATTTATTAACATTTCAACAAAACAAAAGTCAGGTCACTAATCCCCAGACAAAATCACACATTGTGGTATTTTTTGTTTTTTTTACAGTGCACACAGTGTCCGCGGTGTGGTGAAAAGAGGGCAAGAGAGGAAATTAAAACAGAAGTGGATTTATAGTTAGAAAGAGTGCTAAAGAAGAGAGAATTCCGTTTTTTATTTTTTTATTTTAGTTACTCACAGTACTATTGACCAGTCCAACTCAAAAGATATTCGGCAGTTTCACTTTGAGCTCTTGTTCCGCCGCTGGGCACACAGTGTCCGCGGTGTGGTGAAAAGCGAAAAAGCTGCTTCTTCCCCGCAGCCTGGAGGATGAGTTGACGGTCGGGCCAGCGGAGTAGGCAGATGAAGATGGCCCTCGGTGGCAGGCCGGGGTCTGGACGTGGCCGAGGCGCCCGGTGTGCGGGAGAAAGGAGGAGGAGGAGAAACCGCCACCTCCACAGCCAGCCACCTCACACACCCCAACTGTTTAATAGTGCCCGGCTCGCATGCCTCTCGGTCGGCTGGCCGGACAATATGCACCCCGCTCCAGCAGCAGCTTCGGGAGGTTTTCTCACTGTGTTCGGGACTTCGGCTCTAACTCGGCCAGATGGCTGGACACGAGTGAAACTCTTCACGGTTGCATTATTTTCTTTAGTGAGTGAGTGGATGGACTTCTGCACGTTTTCAAACTTGTTTTCAAGCTGCTCAAAACCTCTGAGCGATGTCGGACTTAATCGATAGTGTTTCACGGAGTAAAAGTTTAGCCCAAGCGGTGTATCTCCAGCCTCCAGCAGGTGAGTCATTTCCTCATTCATGGCGTGATTGCTTCGTCTTTTTCTTTCTGCTTACCTGTGTTGTGTTATGTTATGTTATGTTATGTTGTTAAAAGAGGGCAAGAGAGGAAATTAAAACAGAAGTGGATTTATAGTTAGAAAGAGTGCTAAAAAAGAGAGATTTTTTTTTTTTTTGGAAAAAATCCATAGATAAGACGCACCGTTATATAAGCCGCAGGGGGCAAAAAAGGCCAAAAAACGGGAAAAAAGCTGCGGCTTATAGTCCGGAATTTACGGTACTAACTCTACAAACTAACTCTTTTAGACAGAGAAAGCACACATTCTATTAGTTCTTTTGAGATCATTTGTGTTCACAAAATCTTAGCAGAAAAGAATCCTCGGCTCTTGAAAGATGAGCCAGAATCCTCAAAAAAAAAACTTGGCAGAACCTACCTACAGTATTGAAAAAACGGCTGGCAGTGAATGTGTTAAGGGGAGTGATCTCACCTTGTGAATCCTATATGGGCATAAACACGCCTATGGACGTTTGCGCCGAGATGACGTGAAACGCAGCGGGCCGACACGCCTACAATTAGGGCTTTGCGCGGCGTTATTAAACACACAATGCCTGCTTCACAATATAGAGGGATTTCCTGTGTGTGTGTGTGTGTGTGTGTGTGTGTGTGTGTGTGCGTGTGCGTGCGTGTGTGTGTGTGTGTGTGCGCCTGCATGGGGACACCAGGAACGTCCAATTCTGACATGTTATTCTGGCGACTAGGCTGTGATTAGGCGTGTGTCACTTCCTTCACTGCAGCTGTCACGTCTCAATCATTGATGTTTTGTTTTTTTCATGTTTACTGAATTTCATAAAAGCAAAAATGACACAATCACAACAATAGAAAGAAGAGGAAGTCCGCACACTGTTGACGCTCCAGCGACCACTGTTTTATTTAAGGCATACAACGTTTCGACCCCTTCGGGTCTTCATCAGGTATGAAGAGTGCAGACATAGGCAGGTTAAAATAGGGAGCAAACAATCAGGTCCCAGCTGTGTCGGGGATAATGGACACACCCCCCCATCTTAAGGGGACAGGCTTCAAACAGTACAATGAGTAGAATAGAAATTCATTCATTTTAGTGACATAATGTAATGACATAATGCAGCACAATACAGTTTTAAGAGGCAAAAGAGCCAATGGACTAGCAGTACAAGGGTGTTTTTGAGACCCCAAAAAAGACACATTAGGAATAGAGTAATCATTTACAGGCTCCAAATAGACATCACTCAAGGCCTAGATGCACAGATCAAATAAGTTAACAGGTACACAAATATGGTACCATAGGAAAGGCATAGACAAAAAGACAGTAGATAATAAAAAGAGAAAAAAATTAATTAATTAATTAAAGGTTAAAAGACAGAAAGCTATTACAGAAAAGGTTTAACGTCAAACTCCTCATTCAGCCCATAAGGGGCCATGGTATTTAACTCATTCATGGCCAGTTTAGGACTGCCAATATTTAGCACAGGCCAAAGATTTTCATAATTGTTGGTCATCTTTCAAGACCCACAGTAAATTATCTATTAGCACCAAAGTGATTTGCAATACCTCAAAATGAAGATGTACGTCTCTGGGTTCACCAGGGAAAAAAAAGTGAGCTTTTAGCATGATCTGTACTGTAGCGAAACTCATCTTGTAACGTCCATTAAATATTGAATATTTAATGTACAGATCTCTCCTCTCCAGAGGTCACAGGAATTGACCTCTGGCCCTTGCACCAAAGGAGTGATTTCTAACTGCTGACAGTGTGTTTCGTCAATGTCCGTTCTGTCCGGTTGGTGGAGATTTAGTTCACAGGTCACACGGACGGGACCCCGGGACAGGACTCTTGAAGAAAAACAGTCATGCCCAGGCATTGGGTCTGGAAGCAAACAGTTTAGGAACTTGTGTACTGTACGTACAACTCATGGAGTGTTTGGTATCAATATTCTCCGAATCGCAACCCACATTGATCTATATAAATCATGGGTATGTTTAATAATGCTTTGTAAATGTACAACATGGTCCCATCTTCCTCCTTAAACCAAAGGTCATCGAATGGAAGTGGGGGGTCAAAGGCTATAAACCACTTCACATTCCTTTTTAAGAAGAGCCAACAGACATTCACTGTCGTGGTCTTTTTGTGTGTGGCAAAACGGAATTAACAAACCTCATGATTCTATACTTTGTCAAGTTAATTAGTATTACATACTTCTTGAGTAGGAATGTATATGTATAGTGTGTTAATGTGTGTGTGACAATCATTTAATTTGTTACCGTAGATCTAACAGTGTTGACATGTTATCGAATCTAGGGTAACTCTTTTTAATTCACCCAAGATAAGTGATTTAATTAACCCATGGTCTCATTAGATATGTTTGTGTTACGTACACGTATACAAGATTTGGTAAAGATATGTGTTCCAGAAGTAGTTTTGGTTTATTCCTTAAATATAAAGATACACCACACATGTTTGATTTCAAAATAATCAGAATAATGTGTGTGATGTAATTCTGAAAGTATCATGGCCATGAAGTCATTTGATGAGATGTTTTAAGCATGTGATAAGTTTTAAGGGAAAGAGGTAGATGTCTCTCTCGCCGCCAGCCCCTGGATAAACAGTCGTAAATCTTTCGTGGGCCATCCAGTGTAACAAGACCAATGTCTATAATATCTATCTATCTAAGTAGTTATCTACTTACCTCTCTCTTTTCCCTTTATATCTTGTCTTTATCACACCAAGAGTGATGTCAAGAAATATAAATATGCTTGTAAGAGAAATAGTTTAGTTGAGTTCTAAACCCATAACCTTATCTGAATGCAATAGAAGGCAGGGCCATGCCCCTTTCTCCTCCTGACAGGAGGAGATAAAAACTGTGGCTGGCTGCGCTCTAACAGACTTGTGCAGACGAAAGAAGAACTTTGAAACAACAAGGACTTTTTAGAACTCAAGAATTCAAGATGTAGTCCTTACTTTTAGGCCTCAAAAGATGCCATGCTTTTGAAGGCGATGATATGACTACCACCCAGTCAAGAGGCGTGATAGTCTGGCCAATTTTATATGCAGTCAGTCACTTGACAGCAGAGCAACAGAACACTGATGGACATTAAGCGTCTGATTTGAGGAGTTTTGGGGCTTGATAACCAACCCACTGATATGATTTTTGGATCCCTTGGCCCTGACGGAGGAAAGCCGTGTCAGGTCCCATGACCATGAGACCGCTTCCCGAGAACAGGCATGTGGACAACCAAGCTCCATTCAAACAGTATTGACTCGACAAACGGCAGCAAGCAATAGTCTGGAGCTCATCGAACTAAATATAAGGCGATCCCCCTTTCTCAACGGGATGAGATAAAGACAATTGAAGCAACAACCAGCCGGCCTCTGGGACCCTCGCCTGCCCGTCCAAGAGCAGACACGGCCACCCTTCGTTGCCATGGCAGCTCCTGCCTTCCGGTGGGATCCCAGCCGAGCCAGGGAGGGCCGTTCTCCCACAGACGAACAGAGGGAGAGAACCCTCGACTCTCAGACAGGCAAAGTGACCACACGTCTTTCTGCTTATTGTGAGAGTGCTGTGAAGATAGAGTAACTTAGAATACTCACCTATTGAATTAGAATATGTATTTAATTAGGTTAGGTTTAAACTAGGCTTTCTTTGAATACCTTATTTCCTTTCTTTCACTTTTCTCCTACTTCCTCCTTACCTCTCAATCGAACAAGGAGTCCAGCAGCCAGCAGTCCAGGACCCGGTCCTCGTCGCCCTAGCCAACATCCAGTCGTCCATCGGCAGCATGGATGCCCGTCTCCAGCTTCTTGAGAACCGCTCGGATCCCATCCCAGTGTCTGCGATTCCGGGGACTTCATCGTCTTCAATCTTCGGAACCTTCCACGCTCCGTCCACGTCACAGCCATGGTCACAGTCGACAGCCGGCGCACCTCCGGCGCTTCCGATTGACGTCACGCCGCTGAGATCCCTGGGATCTGCAGTCCCTGCAGCTCCAGCCGGAGTACCGTTCTTTCCGCCTGCGGCGGCTATTTCTCCACAGCTGAGAAGTCAGATCCTGGCAGGTAACGACATTAACTTGGTAAAAATTATTCTGTGTTCAAATGAGACCTCTGACAGACGTGTGGTCGATTTCGGGGAGGTTTCAGTCATCCTGAAGGAAAGCGATCCGAGGCTGTCTAAAATCCTGACCATGGCTGAGTTCAACGTGGCTTTCGGGGTGTTCAGGGACATTATGCGAGGTGTACCCAGAACGTAGATTTGAGCTGGACACATATTTGGCGATCATTTCAGATCTGGCACTGTCTTATGGCGGCAGTCATTTCTATGAATACCACAAGTCTTTCTCTGCTAAGGCAGCCATGTACATTCAGAAATTCAACCAGAGATTAGACTGGGCCGTGGTGGATCTGGCTGTTATCAGCAGACTGTTCACAGGGCACCAAGCTCTCTCCTGCGCTGTGTGCGGGTCCTTTTCGCACACGTTGAGTCTCTGCCCCAGAACTGTGACTCAGCCCAGTGCTTATGTTAAAAAATAATCTGGCGAGAAGGTGAATTCTAAGTTTAATAAATATAATAACGTGTCATCCATTCAGACACCGCTTTGTATAAACTTCAATGAGAATGTATGCAAATATATAAATTGTAAATATATGCATGCTTGCAGCTACTGCGGAGACGGACATGCCCGGTCCGCGTGTCCCCGCCGCAATCCCAGAGCGCTGCGAAAGTAAAAAACATTAAACCTTCTACTCCAGTCAACGTTCCAGAACTGGGGAGAGCACTGGAAAAGCATCCAAATCGTTGTTTTGTCAATTATTTAATGACTGGTCTTGTTCAAGGGTTTTTTGCCGGGCTATGTTTTCTGCCTAAAATGTCTTATGTCTGTGATAATCTGCAATCTGCTATGAAGGAACCAGAAGTAGTCGATAAGCTACTAGCTAAGGAAGTAGAGAAAGGCTACATGCTCGGGCCTTTCGATAGCCCCCCCTTTCCTAAATCCCGTATCAATCCTATCGGAATAGCAACTCGGAAGTACTCTGGTAAAAAGCGTTTAATCATAGATTTATCAGCTCCTCATGACAATAGTGCTCAAAGCATCAACAGCCTTATTCCTCTGGCGCCATTCTCTTTATTTTATGCAACTGTTGACAACGCGATCCAGTTTATTAAAAAGGCAGGTAAAGGTGCATGGCTAGGAAAGGCAGATATCACAGATGCATTTAAAGTCATGCCACTCCATCCATCGCAGTGGCACCTTTTCGGTGTCAAATGGAGGGGGAAAATGTATTTTTCCGTCAGACTAACTTTCGGCTGTCGCAGTAGCCCCTGTATATTTAACACTCTGTCAGAAGCTCTTTGTTGGATTCTATTAAATAATTGTAAACTGCCATTAGTTCTTCATCTGCTAGATGATTTTTTAGTGGTAGATTTTCCCGAGTCCAATCCAGGTAGGTGTATCAACGCACTGAAAGAGGTTTTTAACAGTCTAGGAGTTCCTCTTTCGGCGGAAAAAACTCAAGGTCCTCTGAAGGTGATTGAGTTTTTAGGCATTCGTTTAGACAGCAACATCATGCAGGCTTCCCTGCCTCAAGACAAACTAGTAAGAATTAGGCAAGTTATGAGATGTGCACTGGAGGCGGTGGCATTGTCAAAAAGAGAATTATTATCGTTACTAGGCCACCTCAACTTTGCAATGAGGATTATTCCGCAAGGCAGATCTTTTATTTCCCGTTTATTAGACTTGTCTAAATCTGTAAATAAGCTCCATGATCTTGTCACCTTAGATGAGGGCTGTAGGTCAGACTTAAAGTTCTGGTCTCTGCTATGCGACCAGTGGAACGGCATATCTTTTTTCTATAATGATCATGCGGAAACGTCAGTCGCCCTTAAATTCTATACTGATGCGGCTCCTTCCAATGGTTTTGGGGGGGTTTTCAATAATCAGTGGTTTGCAGACGTTTCGGCAGATGTCCAATCTATTGCTCTGCTAGAAATGTATCCCATTGTTATAGCTTCCATTCTTTGGGGTAAGTTCTGGTCAAGGAAACAGATTGTCGTGTTTTGTGATAACGAGGCTACTGTTAACATTATTAATAAAGGGCGTTCTTCCATTCCTTTCATTAACAGGTTTGTTAGGAAATTAACATGGTCATGTGTGATGGGGAATTTCACTCTCCGTGCAGCGCACATTCCTGGGCTGGACAATAAAATTGCTGACTCTCTGTCACGTTTTAAATTTCAGGAGTTCCGAACCCTCTGCCCCCATGCTGCACCTCAGGGCCTGCGTTGCCCAGCCTTCAACCAAACGGTGCTAGATTAAATAGCAATCTGCAGTCCTACATGAACTCTGCTGCTAGGTTCATGCGTCTCGGACTGGCAAAGTCTACAATAAAAATGTATGACTCCGCATGGTTCCACTTCACTTCCTTTTGTGCTGCTTTTTCTGTCCCAGTCATGCCTGTTAACATTTCCATGATATGTGCATTTATTGTCCACTGTTTTGAATCTCGTAAAATGCATCCATCTTCTATCAAAGCATCTGTAGCAGGTATTCAGTTTCATTTAAGATGTGCAGATCCATCAGCCTGTAGCCTGCTTGGAAACCCATCCATTCATCTCCTCTTCAACGGCCTAAAAAAAGAGTTTCCAGCAAGCCAGGATAAGCGCCTTCCATTCTCTCTTCCTTTAGTTCACAAACTGGTTTCTCACCTTAGGCAGGGGTGTTTCGGTCCTTATGTCGATACTTTATTAGAAACTGTATTCCTCACAGCCTTTTATGGATTTCTTAGGTGCGGGGAATTTACATCTAGCTCAAACACATTTAACCCTCTTCACGATCTTTCCATGTCAGATGTCACGGTTTATGCAACCTATTACTCCATTTACCTTAAACACTCTAAAACTGACAGGGAACGTAAAGGATCTCATGTTGTCATATCTCAAACTAATACTGTGTTTTGTCCATTGATTTCTATGTCCCGATACCTCCAATGGCGTCGCCATGCCAGCCAGGATGAGCCTCTGTTCCTGACCGACAAAAGAGTGGTCATGGCCAGATCATGGTTCACCTCCCGTCTCCGTCTTCTCTGCCAACGGTGCGCCCTTCCCCCGGCACTGTACACCTCTCACTCCTTCCGCATCGGAGCTGCTACCTCCACTGCTTCACTGGTCCCTGCAGCCACTCTGAAAGCGATGGGAAGATGGTCTTCCGCAGCATACGTACGTTATGTTCGCCCAGGAGTTAATGACATTCTCTCGGCTCAAAAAGCCATGGGCTCTGGCACCTGAGGAGACGGCTCATACATCGGATCTTTAAGATTAATAAATGTGTTAATATTGGAACACTTGGCTGGTTTCATTGCACTCATGGCTCAAGGTCGCAGGCTTGCTTCCTCCTATCTCATTGCACTCATGGCTCAAGGTCGCAGGCTTGCTTCCTCCTATCTCATTGCATTCATGCTCAGGGTCGCAGGCTTGCTTCCCCCCTATCTGCAGCATTCATGCTGCTTGTTCTTAAAAATGGT
The DNA here is from genome assembly GCF_964638095.1 of Poromitra crassiceps. Taxonomy (NCBI): domain Eukaryota; kingdom Metazoa; phylum Chordata; class Actinopteri; order Beryciformes; family Melamphaidae; genus Poromitra; species Poromitra crassiceps. The sequence goes on from NC_139628.1 coordinate 12,229,352, forward strand.
TCACTTATGATAGAATGGCCTTTGGTGTAAGCATACATCTATTTAATTGAAAGGTCGGCAGTGGCATACTGCCACACATAGGTAATTCACTTAATTATAGTATGGGCCTCTTTTGAGTTACTCGGTGTATCTCTTTTTAAGGTGACCCGAGGTCCGCAGCATGCTGCTGCTACACATAGCTTCTATAGTCTGGCTGATGCATTCGCATGGGCGTTTCATGCTTGGCGTTGTCGAGTTCCGTTGTTTGGGGGATTCTGCTTGCGCTCCCTGCTCGGCGTAGCATGCTGCTGAGCCGAGTTCAGGGAGAATTAAATTAATTAAATATTAAATTAAATATTAAATTAATTCTAAGAGCGGAGCCTTCAACGCCAAACATAATTGTATGCATTATATTCATTTATGCAATAAATGGTTAATTCTATGACTTGAGTGTTCTTGAATGAAATGAAGCCTGCGTTAGTTCATTCAAGACATGATGTCATAGTCGACGCCCCAGCTGTACCAGCTGACAGCCTCTGTTTGGTTCACCGTTTAACCAATTCTCCAATCACAGTCATTCTCACAACAAGGCGGTCTGTTTAAATAGGGCAGCCTCTCACTCACTGATCTGTTCCCCACCTTACTGGATCCTTGCTGGATCGTGCGGCTGCTGGCAAACGCTTTGCCACCTCCACCCCAACCTCCACCTTTTAGATCAAATGCAAATGCTATCATGTATTGTAGCTCTGGAGTCTGCATGGCTCAAAAAATGAACATGTTTCCATGTCTTGCTTTAGGCTCCCTCTTAATTTCTATGGTTTAAATGTATCTGGAATATTTTATTCCCATGGGGGATTCTGCTTGCGCTCCCTGCTCGGCGTAGCATGCTGCTGAGCCGAGTTCAGGGAGAATTAAATTAATTAAATATTAAATTAAATATTAAATTAATTCTAAGAGCGGAGCCTTCAACGCCAAACATAATTGTATGCATTATATTCATTTATGCAATAAATGGTTAATTCTATGACTTGAGTGTTCTTGAATGAATTATAGTTACCAGCAGAGATGTTTGATAAAAAGGTAGAGGGGGTGGTAGAGGGGGTGTAAGAGCGTATGAGTTGGTCCCTTAGGTTAGGGGAACGTTTGAAAACCAACTTCGGGGGCTCTTTAAAGGCCACTCTTAATTTAGGATCAGTGTCAATAACTGTTTAAATAAAAACTGTAAGCCTCTTTTAGTCTATGACTTTTCCTAAATACTTATTATATACTTATATACTTATACTTACTTACTTTTTTTATGTTTTCTGAAGTTTAGAAGGTACTAAAATAAAACACAAAAGATTCCTGAGTAATTATAGCCTACCTCTGACCGTGACTGCTGTCATACAGACCGCAGATGGAATATGATGTTACCATATATGGTAAAGTTTTCCATTATAACTTCATTGTCCAACAAAAATCCAGCACCCCCTCTCAGAAAATAGTTCCCCCTCACTTTGCGCATCCCAGAACCACTTTGCACATCCCAGAACCACTTCACGCATGTCAGAACCACTTCGCGCACATCAGAACAAAATGGCCTACCTATAGCCAACAGCCGCGGGGGTAAAGTCCTTATTTTGGACAACTTTCGCTACCTGCGAAATACATTAGCCCCGCAGAAGATTTACTGGCGTTGTGCTCATGCGGGGTGCAATGTATTTGTGCATACCAACAGGTTCAACGTCAATGAAGATGACCCAGCCATAGTCGTCATCCGGCGGCCCGGTCGACATGGGCACGTGGCCGATGGAGACCGAGTTGCCACCACTGCTATTATAGAGCAGATGCTCATCAAGGTGCGAGCCAACCCTTCCTGCCCTATCAAGCGCGTGTATGACCACATCCTTCTCCAGGCTCCAGATATCCAGCACGTGCCTCCCTTTGAGGCGGTGAGGTCGAGGCTCAACAGGCTGTGTTATAGTCTTATGCCCCCCATACCGGCCACCGTGGATCAGGTGGTCGTTCGGGACACATGCAGAATCTTGGGATGGGGAGGACTTCTTGTCAAAACAACATGCCGGGCATGGGTTTCTGGTGTTTGGGACGGACAGGAATTTTGAGAGGCTCAACCAGTGTCGACAGGTAGGCTATTTGATTCATGTCTTGTTAATTGGCTCATATTGTTTTTAATAGTTATCAGTAGGCCACACAATGAGCTTTTATTTCAGTGCATTAGTAGACAAAGGTTGACAAAGGTTGCGCAGCCGACAGACAGAGGTGAATATTTAAATAAATAAATAAATAAATAAAGAGGCTAAATGAATTTAGCCCCACTAAATAAATTCCTCCAAACCCATAGTCAGAGAGAAAAAAAAAGAAAAGGAGGAAGCAGGCGAGCTGACACTGAGCCGACAGTGAAACACACACACACACACGCACGCACGCACACACACACACACACACACTGTGTAAAAAAAATAGTCCGATAGACTGTAGGCTGTGTGGCAAACTTCCAGATGAGGAGACTTGGTAACGCGTCTTATCTTCTTTTCTTCTCCTCATTCATGCATTCCTTCATTCAATAAGCTTTATTGGCATGACTGCATAGGATCGGCCTATAATTTTGCCAAAGCGTATAAACACAGACTAGGCTATAGTACAATAATAATAAACATTAGAAAAATAACAATAACAATATAATAACAATAGGCTAAGTGACATGGAGAGCATGAGGGGCTATGGAAGAGTAACTACAACAAATTGAACAATAAAAAATCAGTAAATGATCATACAAATAAACATTAATTATCCGAGTTGTGGAGCTAATGGCAGGCTGATAGGCCTACATATTTTGCTGTCAGTCTACAGCAGTCCTCCCTCTCTCCCAGTAAAACAGGAAGTTTCTCTGAGTGAGTCACTTAAATGGAGGAAATCTGGGAATATGTTTATAATCTCTTGTCGTCTTCTCCTTCTCCTAGAGCTTATTGAAGCAGCTCTACCTTTTCAAAGCATTGCCATAGCAACATAACATGTTTGTCTAACTGTGCGAAATGTAACAAATTCTAATGCCTCGAAAATGATGGTGTTTTCCATTGTGTTAAATATTAGGTATAAATTGCCATTTTTTAAATCTGACTTTATTTTGACAATTTTTAAGAATAGGAGGAGCTAACAGAACACACTTTTAGGAAAAATCACGGACTGGGGGTCTTGCATATTTTATTAACACAAAGTTACATACAATCAAATAAATTTTAACCGTTGGTGGTTCTAGTGTTAAAGTACCAGTATACAGTCCAAATCAAAGCTGTTTTCCAACAATGACTCAGCTCAACTCAGTATGTGCTATGCCTTTATGATTTGCATTTTGTTTCAGATCTACATGGATGGCACTTTTAACACCTTGATTGCCAGCGACGAGTGTACTCGTCAAACACAATCCAGCTGTTCACTGCCAGCGACGAGTGTACTCGTCAAAAAAATCGATTTTTTTTTTTGACGGTGGTCTGTGCATCTAAGCCTTTTACATCTCTTATATAGGTATTGGACGTGTACAACGTGTACAACCCATTCCACCGACCCACTAAGTGGCGACAAGGAAGGAGGAAGGCAAGCAAAAAGCAGTGTGACTGAAGCCATTCTCATGAAGGTGGATTGGCGAAGGCGGTTTCGTTTTCGCGCTGATTGCTGGCGGTGCGGGATTGCAGATTTGCATAGTGGATTGCGGGTGGGACACACTTTGAAACACGCAGCATAATATGACCAGAATCGCAAAAGCTTCATCAAAGCCCTCAACCAAAACTCCAAGACGCGAGCGAGTCCAACCAGACTTCCTCAAAGAGCGGCCGCACAGACAGGCACACACCCGCACAGCAGCAGCAAAGCAATGGTGACAAGCGGGGACTGCCCCCTAGTCCGACACCAAATTGGAAACAAATCCCATTCTAAAAGGCTTTTAGAATGGGATTTTCAACCCATTCTTTTTTGTTTCTTTTTCGCTATAATTTAGAGTCATTTAATTTCTATTCAGAAATTTATTTGAGAGGTCGAGAGTATGAGAAAGTGCATTTGCAAAGGTAGGAAAGTGCTTGTGACACCGCTGCAGCCAAAAATAACGCCCACAGGAGGGAGGAGTTGAGCAGAGGGAAGTTTACTGCTGTTATGGAGGAAATTACTGTTCAAACTATTGTTTAGGTCTTACTGATGCCAAAAATGAATGGTTAAAGTGACTGTTCTATCGAATTTCACAAAAAGCCGTTTATCTCCAAATATTTTTTCTGATGCTGAAACCATGCTGTATTCAACTGCTAATGCTTACATAACTACTAACTCTACAAACTAACTCTTTTAGACAGAGAAAGCACACATTCTATTAGTTCTTTTTAGATGATTGGTGTTCACGAAGTCGTAACAGAAGAGAAACCTCGGCTCTTGTAAAATGAGCCTAGAATCCTCAAAAAAAAACCTGGCAGAAGCTACCTACAGCAAGAAAAAAACGGCTGGCAGTCAATGTGTTAAGACCTGCCCAAGGCCCTATGAGCAATTTGTCACCATGGGCTTTACCATGAGAGAGCGGTTCCTTTTGTCATGGTCCTCATGAGCGGGAGGACGGAGGCCATGTACCGCTCAGTGCTGAGACTATGGGATCAGTATAGTCTCATATCTATTGACCTTGACCTTGACCTTTCACGAATGCACATGCTTTGTTTCGCAGTTGTATTTCGGACTCACTAATGCACACGATCTGTTTTACAAATGCACATTCTCTGGTTCGCAGTTGTATTTCGGACTCACTAATGCACACAATCTGTTTCACAAATGCACAGGCTCTGGTTCACAAATGTAATATTTATGCAAACTTGTAATATAAATTCGGAAATGCACACGCTCTGCTTCACAAATATAATTTTTATGCAAACTTGTAATATAAATTCGGAAATGCACACGCTCTGCTTCCCAAATATTATTTTGAGGCACACTTGTAATATAAATTCACAGATCATGCGAATTGCTCAATGTGCATTTACAAACTGCTTCTCATTTGTGAACCTGTCTACATTTGTGAGAGAAATTTCTGCGCTGCCTTTTTGAGACTCGTCTAACGGGCAGGTCAACGAATGTCACCATTGGCTGATAAAGCTGTGTGATTCTGATTGACAGATTCATCAGCCAATCAGGTGTTTGCTTTCAGCCAATCATATGGCTCCTTACATTTTTTCCACACGTTCTCCACACACGGAGCTACTGTTATGTGCGCATGCGCACAGCGTTCAAACAATGGCGGGCAGAACACACAACAGCAACAGCATGGAGACTGAGAGCTTCTTTTAATACATCCATGATGGAGAGACTTAATCAACCTCAACCTGTAAGTAACACATTTATCTCATTATCCCCTCTAGTCATACCTTCCCCACGGTATCAGCTGTTTGTTTCCCCCGAGTGCCCAGGTCGCATAAGCAGGCTGTAGGTTATTGTTATTCAACGTGATAATGGCTGCTGCGAAGCCCCAGAACTTTCCCCCCGTCGAAAAAGTCCGCGTTGTGGGAATATTTTTGCTACGTTAAAAGCACGGATGGCAAGGAAGATTAGAGGAGGAAGCTCAGCCAGTGACTGCCACACGAGGCAATACCACAAACATGATGCAAATCTGCGCGAACACCACCCGTCCTAATTTGGCAACATCTTGCTCATAGCAGATACCGTTAAAGTCAGATAAACACTCTCATAGGCTATCTACCGAGGCAGATCACATGGCTAATGTTATACATTAACGTTACTTGACTGAGGTATGAACGTATTCCACTGAAGAGAAGTAATAATAAAATGATGAAAGACTTCTCCAAACTGAGGTACAAACTGTGTGTGCATAGTGAGTGACTGAAGCACAGGACAGGCTGTGTGTAGTGAGAGAGGGGGGGGGGGGGGGGGTGTCACTGTGTGTGTGATCAACATTGAAACTATGTCCAGTGTGTCCATTTGATTTTACAAAAGATAAGCATTTATTTGATATTATTAATATTATGATGTGTTTTAGTTTTACATAAAATTAATTGGATGAAATAAATCGTCACACTGCAGGTTTAGCCTCACTGAAGATACTGCGTTTATTTTAATTTTGTGAAAAGTAAAAAGTATTTCTATACTGTTAACTTAACATACAATGTTTACGATGTTCCAAATGAATGTTCTATTATGTTATTAATAAAAAAATTGTTCAACGGCAACAAAATTATATATATAGCCAGATTTTACAATAACTCATAAAGGTCCACCAAATACACCAAATGTGAAAGAGAATATATACATGTTGATAAATGAAGATGGCTGTGAACCCAAAATAAAAATAATTATAATATTGTGACCCAGAGTTTAACTAAACTTCTGTGGGCACTGGACAGGGCTCTGCTAAGCACTGCAGTGTATGAGATTAAAAAGTGACTTCTTCTGTTTTCTTTGCAGGTATATTTCCACCAATTCCAATGGATCTGTGTCCTGTCAGAACCCTCAACTGCTGCAGTGTCCTGCAATACAGAACCATCTAGGTCACACATGGGCCGGACCCGGCCCCTGGACCATCTCAATCCGGCACCCAACGTCCTCAAACGAAAACAAAACAACGCACAAAAAGTCAATAAAAGACAGCATCACGTTAATAAATCTAATCCGCTACAGCCATTTGATTTGTATCACTATGATATCAGGAGATTAACAGGAGAAATTACCAATCACAGCGGGAGAGAGGGTTACAAATAGAGAGACCCCCACGAAAATCAGGAGTGTTGGCAGTTATCAGTCCAATGTGTTGCACTTCGCTTACGGTACTTTATATTATGTAAGTTAGTATGGCCCTCTGGAAAAAAAATGTCCCACCCCTGATCTAGGTTGTTAGACTTTCAGATATCAAGTATCTTGGTCAACAGGCTGGCATAAGTAATGTCTCTTATAATGATCATTAAAACTGATTTGGTGACACAAAGTATTTAACACTGTTTCATTATTTGCATCATCGAACATAGCTGCTATCAAGAGGTTTTGAGGTGTCTTCAGTGACCAGCTTACTGTACCAGGTCACTCTTAACAGAAGTGACTACGCTGTTGTCTGTTAGCCAAATATATTTCCAGGCTGTTAGATTATAGATTATCTGACATCAGCAGTCTTGATAGATATTCCACTGTCATTGTTTTAATTTTGCAGAGTTGTTGGCTGATTTGTTCTCTCTTTAGTTGAGATGTTTTGCATGAACTGTAATACCATCTGATATTTTCAGTGTTCCTGCAAAAAAAATCATC